>NC_057388.1:76776693-76873200 GCF_019320065.1 Cervus canadensis | reverse complement strand
CACTGGGAAGACCCAGAGGAATCGGGTGGACAGGGAGGTGGGAGGGGGGATCGGGATGGGGAATACGTGTAACTCTATGGCTGATTCATATCAATGTATGACAAAACCCACTGAAATGTGAAGTAATTAGCCTCCAACTAATAAAAAAATAAATTAAAAAAAAAAAGATTAGTCCTTCCAATGAACACCCAGGACTGATCTCCTTTAGGATGGACTGATTGGATCTTCTTGCAGTCCAAGGGACTCTCAAGAGTCTTCTCCAACACCACAATTCAAAAGCATCAATTCTTCAGTGCTCAGCTTTCTTTATAGTCCAACTCTCACATCCATACATGACTATTGGAAAAACCATAGCCTTGACGAGACGGACCTTTGTTGACAAAGTAATGTCTCTGCTTTTGTGCTCTAGTAAGTTGCTATTCTCTGTATCAACTTTCTGTCTTTCCAATTTGGGAGACAGCAGTTTGCCCTGTAACCTCACATCTCTAATGGATTTGAGAAGAATTGTTGATTTTTCCATTTGTTCAATGTTTTAATTTTTATTAGGATAGAGTGGCAACTTCTGAATTCCTATCTGCCAATCCAAAAATCAGTCTCTCAGTTACTTTTCAATTAAAGCCATCTAGTAGGTATACCTACTGATTGCAGCATTTGTTTTTAGTGGTACATATTAATGATGTAATGGGCTTCCCAGATAGCGCCATGGTAAAGAAACCGCCTGCCAATGCAGGAGGCGCAAGAGATGCAGGTTTGATCCCTGAGTTGAGAAGATCCCCTGGAGTAGGAAATGGCAACATACTCTAGTATTCTTGCCTGGAAAATTCCATGGACAGAGGAACATGGTGAGCTACATTCCATAGGGTTGCAAAGAATCAGACACGACTGAGCACACACACACAGATCACAGAATACAATGGTACATCTTACAATTTATGGTGTGATCTTCATTTTATAGATGAGAAAACTGAAGTATAGGGAAAGTTAAGCCCCAGGCCACATAGCTAGAAAGTGGAAGGGCTAATTTATTTTATTTACTTTTCTATATTGAATTTTTTGGGGTCACACAGCATGTAGGATCTTAGTTCCCTGACCAGGGATCAAACCTGAACCCCCTGCACATAGTCTTAACCACTAGACTGACAAGGAAATTCCAGGAGGGCTAAATTTTGACTGGACCCAGGCAGTCTGACACTAGAGCTCATACTTTTTATGTTTTGCTTTTGACCAACTAGATAACTCTGTGCATGTTCATGGCTCAGTCATATCTGACTCTTTACAACTTCATGGATGGTGCTTGGCCAGGCTCGTCTTTCCACGGAATTCTCCAGGCAAGAATACTGGAGTGGGTTGCCATTTCCTTCTCCAGGGAATTGTCCCAACCCAGGATCAAACCCAGGGTCTTATATATTGCAGACAGATTCTTTACCATCTGAGCCACCAGGGAAGCCCAAGATAACTTTACAACTATAATAGCTATACAAATGAGTATAACTTTGCCATTCTACAAAATATTTTTTATTTCCCAATGTGTGTCACATAATTTTTAATCTTACACTTGCATATGTTTCAACTTAACACATTTTTAACAGTTTCCTCTTTCTCCATTTTCATTCTACTAGCTATTGATAGCTTATGGTGAATGATGTCAGATTCATGATCTCTGAAGAAGATTTAGTTTCAGGACCAGGGACCAGGCTTGATCACTCAAGAGCTTTTGTGTAGCAGAGTTTTATTAAAGTGAAAAGGGGACAGAGAAAGCTTCTGACATAGACATTAGAAGGGGGACAGAGAGTGCCCCCCTAGCTAGCCTTATCAAGGCCTTATATACTTTTTTCAGACCCACTCCCACAACATACATCTTAAATTAACAAGATTAGAATGAACAATAGAAAGATCTTACCAGACCCACTCCCATAGTATACATTTGAAGATGACAGGATTAGTCTTCTTTTTAAGGAGTAACATGTCCTAGAGCAAGATACATTGTTATATTGACTAAGACAAAGCAATGTAGAAAAGAACATCTGTCCCCCTCCTCCCATCCTCCCCCTCCTCCTCCTCCCCTTCCTCCCCCTCCTCCCCCTCCTCCTCCTCCTCAACCCTGGACTTCTTATCAACCTACCTAGGAATTGACTGTCTCACCATCTTGAAGTAACACTGTCTGGTATAAACGGTACCATTGAGTTTGGCTTTATGTGAGTAAGTGAGTACTTGTGAGCACTCATTACTCCTTGGAGGTGCACATATATCTACTAACACTTATTTGGTTTGTCTGTCTCACTAGAATATAAGCTCCAGGAGGCTTGGACCTTGGCTTTCTGAAGAGTTGTATCATTGATGCCTAGAACAGTGACATTCAAAAAATATTTGTTAAAATCAATGTTCAAATGGAAAAAAAAAATAACCTGTAAAATGGATGCTATATCATTATTAGAGACACTATGGTTTTCAAACACTGATGGTGCATTGTGGTCTTTCCATGAAGTCTGTGAAATAAAATAACAGACTGTCTTCAAAACTAGCCTTCAGTCTTCTAAAAGCATAAGCTATTAATTTTTTAAAATTTCATTCTTCTCTGCTGGCAGTTCTTAAAAGTTGAGCTATAATTCTCATGCCATAAAAATTCATCTTTTAAAGTATATGATTCAATAGTTTTTATTATATTCACAAAGTTGCGTTGACTATCAACATTACCTAATTCCAGAATATTTTCATTATTCCACAAAATAAAACCTTATACCCATTAGTAGTCACTCTCCCCTTCACCCTCCTCCTGACCCTGTACAAACAATCGATTTTCTACTCCATGGATTTGCCTACTCTGGACTTTTCACGTGATGGCATCACAGTATGCAGTCTTTTGTGACTGGCTTCTTTTATTTAGCATAGTGTTTTCAAGGTTTACCCATGTAATAGCATTCATTCTTTTTATGGCTGTACTTCATTCTTTTTATATTCTTTTTATACTATTCTTTATGAAGAGTACTTCATTCTTTTTATGAGTGAAAGATATTCCACCATATAGATGTATATAATCTGTTTTGTTTATCAATTCATTGCCCATACTCAACTTCTCTGCTACAGTTCCTGTCAAAACACGGAGGGCACAGTCGTCCTACTATCTGATATTGAGAATACAGGAAGAAGACCAGGTTTGGGACAGAAAGACAATGAGTTCAGTTTTAGACACATAAGTATGAGGTACCTCTCTGCAGATGTCCAGTTTATAGTTAAATATGCAAGTCTAAAATGGAGGCAAGGTCTGGTGTGAAGATATCAATGAGGAGAGAGAGTTGAATTAACTGAGTGCTATTTGAAACCATGGGAGTGTAACAAAACACCCAGAAAGATCAGACAGAGCACATTTAGTACTTACACTTGTAGGACTCTGCTAGATAATTTATTTATTCCTACTAGTTTAACAAAAAAAAATGTTTTTAATTTTTTGCTGTGGACCATTTTTAAAGTCTTTATTGAATTTGTTATAACATTAACTGTATGTTTTGGTGTTTTGAGATCTTAGCTCTCCAACCAGGGTTCAAACCCACAGCCCCTGCATTGAAAGACAAAGTGTTACTGGACCACCAGGGAAGTCATTAGTTTAACAAATTAGGAGTTCGTTTCTACCTTACAATTTGGTTCTCCAGAGACATTCCCCCTGAGTGATAACTCAGAGATCCAGGCCGGCTCTGTCTTGTGACCTCACATTCCTAATTCATGACCACTGTGATTGCTGGGGAGTGCTAAGAGATCTGGAGCGCAGGCAGGAGCCGTGAGAGCCTAAGCTGGGAAATGAAGAGTATCGTTGCTGTTTACTACCCCCCAGCCAAAATAAGTCATGTTTGGACCTAACTAAGTGCCAACAGATTTGGAAACATAGTATTGTGGGTAACCAGAAATGGGAGAAAACAGGTAATGGTGAGTGCTAGCAATGTCTACGACACTTCCAACGGGCAGCAGTCTTCAACTCTCATTCCAATTCTCATTTCCACTAACATCGAAGAGGATGAAAAGTGGGAAAGACCAAGAAGCGTAAGATTCATTGTGCCTACTGTTTGAGTCAGTTGCTTGGTTGTGCCTGACACTTTGCAACCCCATAGACGGTAACCCGCCAGGTTCCTCTGTCCATGGGATTTTCCAGGCAAGAATACTGGAGTGGGTTGCCATTTCCTGCTCCAAGCGATCTTCCCAAACCAGGGATCGAACCCAGGTCTCCCACTTGGCAGGCAGGCTCTTTCCTGTCTGAGCCCCCAGGGATCCTGGTGCAGGCTGAGATCAGTTAAATATTTACACCTTAGGATAAATTACTATTGAAACACAGTTACAAAGTTGAAAAGTTTTTTAAAATCCATGAAATGTGATTTTTTATTATAGCTTTCTGTGTCTTGCCTCGCCTACCTTACCTTCCCCTGTTACATCCTAATGTTAATCAATTCTTACTTAATTTAATCTGGATTTACAGACGGTTTATTAGGAGACACCCTCTAGACAGTAAGATACATGAGTCTGATGTGCAGAGAAGACTTGGGCTGGAAGAAGATTTGAGAGTCATCAGCAAAAATACTGTAGTACTTGCCCCTCCTCCCTCACTCCCATTTCAAATGGAATAATGGGGTTGGAAGCCAGATTGCAGTGGATTGAAAAGTGAGAGGTGCAACAGTGGAGACACTGACTTTCTCAAGAATTTCAGTTCTAAAGGAAAAGAGAAGCAAAGGGCAATAGCTAGAGGAGAGGTTGGGATTGAGGAAGGATTTTTTTTTTAACATTCAACAGACTTGAACATGCTTAAATGCTATTAGACATAGCCATCCATTGGCAGGCCATTAGAAAGATCAATCAGGCTTCCTGTCTGAAATGTTTACCTCATCCTTTCTAATAGTCAACAATATTCTATATTGGACTAACAATTTTCCTCTTAGCTTTGACAGCTATATTATAACTAGGGTCTTCAACAGATACAACACTTAAAAATAAAAGAGGCAACACTGCCCAGGATCTTGTTACTATAAACAGTCTTTATTCTAAGGTCCTCTCTTTAAAAGCCATATTTTTAAAGCATTCCTGTCATTATCGCCACAAGCAACAATTTTATTATTCAAAGACACATTTTATGGCCTGGTATAAGCAATTAAAAGACAGCACTCAAAGACTTAGTCACTGGATACCATAGAGGTTCATAGACCATATGAAAGTTTTGAAGGGACAAGGAAAAATGAACAACTACCTCCCCTGGCATACAGAAATCTGGAGTTTTCCTGGCTGGTTTCCAGAGACTTAATGATTAAAGCCAGTATGTTAGAAATTTTGAAGTGGAATTGAGAAAAGGTCTGTGCCCTCTTAGAGTTTATTATAGCAACTACAAAATAGCAGTTGGCAAAAGGTGAAAATAAAGTGTGGAAGACAGAGATAAAGGATGAAACTTACGGGAGATGGGAAATATGACATAAAAAAGAATTGTTGAAAGCTCTGAAAGAAAAGACAAGGATGAACGATAAGCAGAAGAATAGGAAAAGAACCGAGTGACTCCCAAAGGCTGACCTCATCATAGAGTATTTATGTAAGAGATATTGAGCTGCAAGATAAGTTTACTAAATACTTTCAGTAAGTTCATACTGTGACACCAAAATTTATGCAGGAGATGTCACTGTTATTTACAAGCTCATTTAAAAATGGGGGAGCACTCTTTTGGGAAAAAATAGAAGCACACACTTAAAAGGACCTGAAAGATCATCAGTTTCTTGACAAAAAGTACAGCTGTCAGCCTTCAGCTCTTAGCACTTACAGGATGCCCCTCAGATTTCCAACCAAGGCCATACTCTTCCAGGGCACTCCCCAGCCAATTCTGAGCATGGCAGGAGTACCAAGGCCTGGCCGTGTGTGCCTACTGCAGGACTCCTCTGTGCTCTTTGCTCTAGTGCCCCATCATGTTGGCTAAGACTTTGCCAGATCTACATACAATCCGAAGTTCCTTCTGCCCAATCCCACTTTCTCCCTCCTTCCTATCCCATCATAGGGATCAGGTAGGCACTCCTTTACATAGGCTTTTCCTGCCTAATCAGACTCCCTCCTTTTTTTATCTTTTGCAGGCATTATGCTTCCTCTCCCCACAAAACTTCATGAACTCCTAACTCTATCTTTACAACCATCTGATGGATACAACTAATGCAAATAATATATTTACAATTCATTTATCTGACAAAAGACCTACACCGAGGATATATAAAGAAACTTTAAAATACAATAATAAGACAACCCATTTTTTTTTTTAGTGGGCAAAGACTTCATTTTTACAATATGCAAATAACAAATAGGCACATGAAAAGATTTTCAACATCATAAGTCATCTGGAAAATGAACATTAAAACCACAGTAAGATATCACTACAAACATACCAGAAGAGTCAATATTAAAAAGACTGAAGTGGTCTTTTTAATAATGGAATATTACTCAGGCATAAAAAAGAATGAAATAATGTGATCTTCAGCAACATGGATGAACCTAGAGATTATTATACTAAATGAAGTAAGTCAGACAAGGAAAGACAAGCATTGTATGATATTGCTTATAAATGAAATTTTTTTTAAAAATGATACAAAAAAAATTATATACAAAACAGAATAGACCCACAGACATAGAAAACAAGCCTATGGTTACCAAAAGGGAAAGCAGGGCAAGTGACAAGTTGGGAGTTTGGGATTAAAATTTATACACATACACTCTAAAATGGGCTTCCTAGGTGGCTTAATGGTAAAGAACCATCCTGCCAAGCAGAAGACGTGGCTTCAATCCCTGTCAGGGAGGTCCCCTGGAGAAGCAAAGGGCAACTCACTCCAGTATTCTTGCCTGGGAAATCCTATGGACAGAGGAACCTGGTGGGCTACAGCCAATGGGGTCGCAAAGACTCAGATATGACTCAGAAACTAAACAACAGCAGCAAATATATAATACAGGTGAATGACAAGTACCTACTGTATAGCACTAGGAACTCTATTCAGTATTTTATAATAAACTATAATGGAAAAGAATCTAAAAGTGAATAGATTATATACATATGTATAACTGAATCATTTGCTGTACACCTAACAGTAATACAACATTGTAAACCAACAATTCTTCAATGAAAAATAATTTTAAAGTTTTTAAAGTTAACTTTTAAAGGAGTTTTTAAAAAAAGACTGACAATTCCATGTGAGGAATAGGATGTGGAGAAACTGACGCTAGTATACAACGCTGGTGGGAACATAAAGTGGTACAATCACTCTGGAAAACAGTTTGGCGGTTTCTTATGACGTTGAACTTATACTTACCACATGACTCAACAATTCCACTTCTGGATACCTACCACACAGAAAACATGTATACACAAAATGACCTCTACAAGAATGTCCATAGCAGTTTTATTCACAATAGCCAAAACAATAGCCAAACCTGAAAACAATCCAAATGTCCAACAAATGGACAAACCATGCTATATCCATACAATGAAGATAGTACAAAGAACAACCTACTGGTACATGCAGGGCTCCCCAAGTGGTGCCAGTGGTATAGAACCCGCCTGCCAATGCAGAAGACATGAGACCTGGGTTCGATCCCTGGGTAGGGAGGATTCCCTGGAGAAGGGAATGGCAACCCACTTCAGTATTCTTGCCTGGAGAATTCCATGGACAGAGGAGCCTGGCGGGCTACAAACCATGGAGGTCACAAAGAGTCAGACATAACTGAAGTGACATAGCGTGCACACTGGTACATACAACCACATAAAGGAATCTCAAAAGCATTATATTGAGTCAAAAAAATCCAAATACATAAAATGACATGTGATTCCATTTTTGTGAGGTTTTAAAACTGGCAAAACTATTCTTGAGAAATATAAATTAGATTGGGGTTGCCTCTGTGAGGCATTAGTGATTGACTGTAAAGAAGTATGAGGGAATTTTCTAGGATGATGGAAATTTCTATATCATAATTTTATTTATTTTATTTTGGCCGTGCTGGGTCTTTGTTGCTTAGCAGGCTTTTTCTCCAGTTTCAGAGAGCAGGGGCTACTCTCTAGTTGCTGTACTTGGTCTTCTCATTGCAGTGTCTACACTTGTTTCTGAGCACCGGCGCTAGGGCACATGTGCTTCAGTAGTTCTGGCTCCAGGGCTCTAGAGCACAAGCTCAATAGTTGTGGCACACAGAATTAGTTGCTCCACGAAGTGTGGGATCTTCTCAGATCAAGGATTGAACCTGCGTTGGCAGTCTGATTCTTTACCATTGAGCCACCAAAGAAGCTGGGAAATTTCTATATCTTGATTGGGTGATGGTTACACAGATATATATGTATTTGTCAAAACTCATCAAAATGTACCCTCAAAATGTATGCATAGTCAGTTCAGTCACTCAGTCGTGTTTGACTCTCTGCAACCCCATGGATTACAGCACGCCAAGACTCCCTGTCCATCACCAACTCCCAGAGTTCACTCAAACTCAAGTCCATTGAGTTGGTGATGCCGTCCAACCAGCTCATCATCTGTCATCCCCTTCTCCTCCCACCCTCAATCTTTCCTAGCATCAGGGTCCTCTCAAATGAGTCAGTTCTTCACATCAGGTGGCCAAAATATTAGAGTCTCAGCTTCAACATCAGTCCTTCCAATGAATATTCAGGACTGATTTCCTTTAGGATGGACTGGTTGGATCTCCTTGCAGTCCAAGGGACTCTCAAGAGTCTTCTCCAACACCACAGTTCAAAAGCATCAATTCTTCGGTGCTCAGTTTTCTTTATAGTCCAACTCTCACATCCATACATGACTACTGGAATAACCATAGCCTTAACTAGATGGGCCTTTGTTGGCAAAGTAATGTCTCTGCTTTTTAATATTCTATCTAGGTTGGTCATAACTTTCCTTCCAAGGAGTAAGGGTCTTTTAATTTCATGGCTGCAGTCACTATCTGCAGATTTTGGAGTCCCCCAAAATAAAGTCTGCCACTGTTTCCATTGTTTCCCTATCTATTTGCCATGAAGTGATGGAACCGGATGCCATGATCTTAGTTTTCTGAATGTTGAGCTTTAAGACAACTTTTTCACTCTTCGCTTTCACCTTCATCAAGAAGCTCTTTAGTTCTTCTTCACTTTCTGCCTTAAGGGTGGTTTCATCTGCATATCTGAGGTTATCGATGTTTCTCCCAGCAATCTTGATTCCAGCTTGTGCTTTATCCAGACCAGCATTTCTTATGATGTACTCTGCATATGTTAAATAAGCAGGGTGACAATATACAGCCTTGACGTACTCCTTTTCCTATTTGGAACCAGTCTGTTGCTCCATGTCCAGTTCTAACTGTTGCTTCCTGACCTGCATACAGATTTTCTCAAAAGGCATGTCAGGTGGTCTGGTATTTCCATTTCTTTCAGAATTTTCCACAGTTTGTGGTGATCCACACAAAGGCTTTAGCATAGTCAATAAAGCAGAAATAGATGTTTTTCTGGAACTCTCTTGCTTCTTCGACAATCCAACGGATGTTGGCAATTTCATCTCTGGTTCCTCTGCCTTTTCTAATTCCAGCTTCAACATCTGGAAGTTCATGGTTTACGTATTGTTGAAGCCTGGCTTGGAGAATTTTGAGCATTACCTTATTAGCATGTGAGATGAGTGCAATTGTGCGGTAGTTTGAGCATTCTTTGGCATTGCCTTTCTTTGGGATTGTCATGAAAACTGACCTTTTCCAGTCCTGTGGCCACTGCTGAGTTTTCCAAATTCGCTGGCATATTGAGTGCAGCACTTTCACAGCATCATCTTTCAGGATTTGAAATAGCTCTACTGGAATTCCATCATCTCCACTAGCTTTGTTCACAGTGATGCTTCCTAAGGCACATTTGAGTTCACATTTCAGGATGTTTGGCTCTAGGTGAGTGATTATACCATTGTGATTATCTGGTCGTGAAGATCTTTTTTGTACAGTTCTTCTGTGTATTCATGCCACCTCTTCTTAATATTTTCTGCTTCTGTTAGGTCCATACCATTTCTGTCCTTTATTGTGCCCATCTTTGCATGAAATGTTCCCCTGGTATCTCTAATTTTCTTGAAGAGATCTCTAGTCTTTCCCATTCTATTATCTTCCTCTATTTCTTTGCACTGATCACTCAGGAAGGCTTTCTTATCTCTCCTTGATATTCTTTGGAACTCTGCATTCAAATGGGTATATCTTTCCTTTTCTCCTTTGCTTCTTTTCTTTTCACAGCTATTTGTAAGGCCTCCTCAGACAGTCATTTTGTTTTTTTTGCGATTCTTTTTCTTGGGGATGGTCTTGTTCCCTGTCTTCTGTTCAATGTCACGAACCTCCGTCCATTGTTCTTCGGCTACTCTATCAGATCTAGTCCCTTAAATCTATTTCTCACTTCCACTGTACAGTCGTAAGGGATTTAGGTCATACCTGAATGGTCTAGTGGTTTTCCCTACTTTATTCAATTTAAGTCTGAATTTGGCAATAAGGAGTTTATGATCTGAGCCACAGTCAGCTCCCAGTTTTGTTGTACTGACTATATAGAACTTCTCCATCTTTGGCTGCAAAAAACATAATCAGTCTGATTTCAGTGTTGACCATCTGGTGACGTCCATGTGTAGAGTCTTCTCTTGTGTTGTTGGAAAAGGGTGTTTGCTATGACAAGTGTGTTCTCTTGGCATTAGCCTTTGCCCTGCTTCATTCTATACTCCAAGACCAAATTTGCCTGTCACTCCAGGTGTTTCTTGACTTCCTACTTCTGCATTCCAGTCCCCTATAATGAAAAGGACATCTTTCTTGGGTGTTAGTTCTAAAAGGTCTTGGAGGTCTTCACAGAACTGTTCAACTTCAGCTTCTTCAGCATTACTAATCTGGGCATAGACTTGGATTACTGTGACATTGAATGCTTTGCCTTGGAAGTGAACAGAGATCATTCTGTCGTTTTTGAGATTGCATCCAAGTACTGCATTTTGGACTCTTTTGTTGACTATGATGGCTACTCCATTTCTTCTAAGGGATTCTTGCCCACAGTAGTAGATATAATGGTCATCTGAGTTAAATTCACCCATTCCAGTCCATTTTAGCTCACTTACTCCTAAAATATTGATGTTCACTCTTGCCATCTCCTGTTCGGCCACTTCCAATTTGTCTTGATTCATGGACCTAACATTCCAGGTTCCTATGCAACATTGCTCTTTACAGCATTGGACCTTGCTTCCGTACCAGTCACATCCACAACTGGGTGTTGTTTCTGCTTTGGCTCTGTCTCTTTATTCCTTCTGGAGTTACTTCTCCACTGATCTCCAGTAGCATATTGGGCACCTACCAACCTGGGGAGTTCATCTTACAGTGTCCTATCCTTGTGCCTTTTCATACTGTTCATGAGGTTCTCAAGGCAAGAATACTGAAGTGGTTTGCCATTACCTTCTCCAGAAGACTACATTTTGTCAGAACTCTCCTTCATGACCCTATGCATAGTACTGTATGTAAATTATACTTTAATAAAATTGACTTTTTAAAATGTATTCCCAGTGTTTATAAATACTATACTAATAAATACCAAATACTGAATATATAAACACTATATCTAATAGTATTCATGGGCATTGCAAGTGGAATATTTATCTAATCTATGCTTTTAGATGGTTATTGCTAAAAAAAATAAAGAGGCTATTATTGATCAATTTATTCTCCCTATATCCAGAGAACTTCTCGAATTCCTTTATTCATTTTGTTTTTAACTGAAGTCTTAGTCTTGGGCTTCCTTAATAGCTCAGTTGGTAAAGAATCTGCCTGCAATGAAGGAGATCCTGGTTTGATTCCTGGGTCAGGCAAGATCTGCTGGAGAAGGGATAGGCTCCCCACTCCAGTATTCTTGGGCTTCCCTTATAGCTCAGATGGAGAAGACTCCAGGAGATCTAGGTTCCTGCAATGCGGGAGATCTTGGTTTGATCCTTGGGTTGGGAAGAGCCCTTGGAGAAGGGAACAAGTGCCCACTCCAGTATTCTGGCCTGGAGAATCCCATGGACTATATAGTCCATGGGGTCACAAAGAGTCAGACATGACTGAGCAACTTTCACTCACTTCACTTAGGTATGCAATCACATAAACAGCAAGAAATAAAAATAACTTCATTTCTTGTTATCCAACATTTATATAGATTACTTTGTTTACATCTCTTTTGCATTCACTAATCTCCAAAAGAATGCTGAATAATCATGGTGATCACCAGATGTTCTCTCTTTTCCCTACTTTAAGGGAAATAACATCTGAATGTTTAGGATAGTACTTGCTGTTGGACTTTCTTATAATATCCTTATCAGTTTGTGTTTTCTATATTATTTTGTTAAGAATGATTCTTTCTTTTAAATTTTAAGTGTGTGTGTATGCTCAGTCATGTCTGACTCTTTTCGGCCCCATGGACTGTAGCCCACCAGGCTCCTCTGTCCGTGGAATTTTCCAGGCAAGAATACTTGGGTGGGTTGCCATTTCCTACTCCAGGGGATCTTCCCAACCCAGGGACTGAACCAGTGTCTCTTGAGTTTCCTGCATTGGCAGGAGAATTTTTTACCACTGACCCACCTGGGAAACCCAACTGACTTTTTTGCTTTTATTAGTACAATACATGGTTTCTCTTTTAAATTGATGATGCAGTGAAATATAGGTTTCCTAATATTGCAACACCTGGAGAATCCCATGGATGGAGGGGCCTGGTAGGCTACAGTCCACAGGGTCGCAAAGAGTCAGACATGACTGAGCGACTTCACTTTTCACTAATATTGCAAAAATTTGCTTTCATGAAATAAAGCCTCTTGAATTATTATTTTGATAAGATACTGGATTATTTTTTAAATACATATTCATAAGCTAATTTGAACTTTGGAAGTTCTTTCATATTAACTTTAGCAGATGAGAGTAAAGCTGGTTTCATGAAGTGATTTAGGGAGTTTCTTTTTCTGTGCCGTACAAGAGTAAAAAATAATATTTAATCCATCATTCTTTAAAGATTAAAAAGGATTTAAAATATTTAACTGTGAAATTCTCATCTCCATGCTATTTTTATAGTAGTTAATCTCCAATTTTTCTATGGTAATTAGTTTCTTCACGTTTTGTACTTGCTTGATAAATTTTATTAGGAAGTCATTGACATCACCTGTTTTCAAATGTGTCACAAGTTTTAGTAATTTATAATATTTGATTTTTTCTATATCATTACCTTCCTTCTCATTTTTATCTTGTATAAGTTTGTTCTTTTTTTTATATATCAGGGTCAGAAAAGGATTGTCTGTTTTATTGGTGTTTTCAAACAACCAGCTTTTCAAATTACTTATGCAAGTTTGGGTGTTTGTATTTTATTAATTCCAATTGTTTTCTTTACTGCTTCCCTTACTATCAGTTTGTTTCTAACTAAGATACATAGTAATTCTGTCTTTTTTTTCTTTCTTATTTAATAATAAAAACATTAAGCCTCCAGAATTGCCTAATAAGACAGCTTTCATTTGTTCTCAAGGTTTTTATGGTACGAATTATTCTGATTTTTATTGTTTATTATGTTGTTTTAATTTTTATTTACTTTTTGATTCAAATGTTATTTAGGAAGATGCTTATATGTCCAATATTATATTTAAATTATAATTATTGGAGTAACTTATTATTTATTATCAATTATATTGGATTATGGTTAGTTTATTAAGGTTTTTTGTTACAAAGCATACAATGTTTTTATACATGTTCCATGGACCTACAAAGTATAGCACATATTTTTCATATATTAAATATATAAAAAAATTTTCTCTGAACATTTAAAATAATAACGTGTACTACCCAACTGCCCTCACTCACACACATACCCATAGCTCTCTTTACTTTGTTTTTAAATATTTTTTCATAGCATGTAGCCTAATCTTGTAACAAACGGTATAATTTACTTATATAGTGTTTATTGCTTATCCTCTGGCAATTCCTCATGAATGTCAGAGCTGGGACTTCTGTGTGTTGTTCACTGATGTATTTCAAAAGCATATAACAGTGCCTGGCACAAGGCAAATTATTCAAGAAAATTTGTTAGCTAAGTAAATCATCATTACCACATAGGCTTCCCTGGGGGCTCAAACTGTAAAGAATCCGCCTGCAATGCAGGAGACCGTGGCTCCATCCCTGGGTAGGGGTGATCCCTTGGAAGAGGGAATGGCTACCCACTCCAGAATTATTCCCTGGAGAATTCAACGCACAGAGGAGCCTGTAGGGCTACAGTCTGTGGGGTTGCAGAGTCACACAGGACTGAGCTATGAACACACACTACCACATGAGCACGCAAAGGGCCAAACAGGAATACTGATGGTATCCATTCATTCATTAACTTTTGTTTCAACACCTACTACAGTCCGGAACAGTGCTGGTGCTGAGTTCTTATATATAAAAACAAGTCTCCATCCTCACCAGTAGTCTTTTCTGGCATTTCAGAAGGAACAGGAGTCAGAGAAGGGTGCTGTGAATCAATGACAAATACATTTCGTTTTATATACGCACTTTATATTTACTGATCTCAAAAGGGCTGCAATATCTTAACTTCTTTAATGTCCTTTGTTCCAAGTTCCTAACAATTAAAACAGTCGGGCAGTCCAAACCTTTAAATGCACTGCCGCTGCTGCTGCTAAGTCGCTTCAGTCGTGTCCGACTCTGTACGACCCCAGAGACGGAAGACCACCAGGCTCCCCCGTCCCTGGGATTCTCCGGGCAAGAACACTGGAGTGGGTTGCCATTTCCTTCTCCAATGCACTGAGGTGGAATTCTAAAATGACGGAGTCCCTCAAAAGAACTACCTCGAAGGGTTTTGCCAATGTACGCGTCTTCAAAACCCAGACTCCAGCAGCCACCATGGTAGAAGGGCACAGTGTTTCTCTGAACGTTGGCGCTGCCTTCCGCAGTCAAGGTCAGAGGGGTTCCACGTGGGAGGAACCCGCCTCGCCCACAAGTGCACGGTGACATTTACAGCTTAGTAAGGGTACTTCCAAATATCCGGGAGCAAAAACCTCGGGCGGGAGCCAGAACCTTCCCGGGATCCGCGACCACCCGGTGAACCCGTCACAACCTTCAGACACCGCTCACACCTTCGCGCACGCGCGGCGGTGCCGCGAGCCCCGCTGTCTGTCTTCGCCCCGCCCCTCGGACCGGAAGGAGTTGCCGGCCCTTCCGGCGTCCGGCGGCCCTGCGGTTACCTCAGTGATGTCGTGGGTTCAAGCTGCTTCTTTGGTCCAAGGTGCTGAAGAGGAGGGGGACGTGTTTGACGAGGAAGCTGATGAGTCGCTCCTGGTGCAGCGGGAATGGCGGAGCCACATGCAGAGACGAGTCAAAGTAAAGCTCCGTGGAGGGGGCGGGGATCCATTGCTGTACTGGGTTGTTAGGACTGGAGCTGGGAGTTGTGAGGAGGTGGGGTCCCAGGATGAAGGCCGGAGTAGTCGCGGGCTGGCCTGGCGCTGCCCTCCCTCTCCCTTACCATTCAGTCTGGCCCACGTCCTGCTAGGGTTTTCCAGTGGGTTACTTGAAACCGTGCGACACCAAAGGATGTTTTCCTCGAGCGCCCGTGGAGTGTGTTGGATGGACACTGGGGACCGAACAAAATAACCTTTGTCAAAGACTTTGAAGAGATTTCGGTTTGATGGGCATCAGAGGGAAAGGGGTGGACGAGAAACCTTTACGCTGTTCTAATTATGTCTGTCAAAGGACATGTAGGCAGTTGACATGGATTGCTTGAATGAGTGGGCCTAAAGCTAAAAGTAGTGTTAATCAGAACAAATGGAAAAAGTGAACTTAAGAATGTTGTCAAAGGGCAATAAGAGAAAGCTAATAAGGAATGGGGTCACAGAGTCAGACGAGGCTGAGCGACTGGACAAAATAAGGAATGGTGGTGGCTACATAAGGGAGTATTAATGTTTCTTTTTTTTTTAATTCGTTGGGTGTGAATTATCCATCTCTATTTTGTCTTACTATTCACTGAGTCTCAGCTTAACACTACACACCCAGTTTCCAGGTGGAGCTCTCACAGCTTAGTTCAGGGTGAGGAACAAATGGTGAGATCTGTGCCAGCTAGTGTCCTTGCCAACCATTAAATTGCCATTAAATCTGCCCTTGTTTAATGTCTCAGTAAAATAATATTTGCTTAGCACAACAACAATGTTGTCAGCTTCAGAAATGCCTTACGTGAAGCTGAGGCTAAACCAGTAAGTACTGAGCACCTTTTGAAGTGTTGTGGCAAGACAAAATCCTTGCTCACAGAGGATTTTCAGTTTACTTAAATAAAGGTAAATTTCTAAATCAAGCAAAATTTCTAAAACCAGACTTCTCATCTTCCTTTTAGTATAGCAATTTCCTCTTTCCGTACTCCAGTTCCAAGACCTTGGTAACCCTGCCCTGCCTTACCCACCTACACCAAACCAGTTTCTAAAGGACCAGACACCTAATTTTCCATGTTTCCTTTCTGTGGAGCTATTGCTAACATGGATTTTTTTTTTTAATATGTAGAATCAGTATTTTAAAATGTGTCCAATAAATCTAGACTACAAAAATGGGATAAACCAACAATAAACTTTTATGAGAAGCATAGCATTTGGTTGTGTGATTATGCCATATGTTATAGAACCATGATGTTAAATAACACAATAGAGGCCTGTTTCATCAGTTTCTAAATTGGTTCTGTGACTTTCTAGAAAAACCTACACTGGTTTACTTGGTGTTAGTTATAGCTGTAATTCTTCATTGCTTATTTTTAGGAAGGCTACAGAGATGGAATAGATGCTGGCAAAGCAGTTACTCTTCAGCAAGGCTTCAATCAAGGTTATAAGGAAGGTGCAGAAGTCATCATAAACTATGGACAACTTAGAGGAACATTGAGGTAATTTTTAAAATTTAAATGCTGAATTATTTTAACCTTTGTACTAGTGGAGGGTTTTGATGGAAGTAATATGTAAAAATAAAGTGTAAGCTGAAGTGTTTCGCCTAGTGTTAAATCCACAAAGGGGTACTGCAGAGCATAGACTAAAATTGCCTTCAAAAAGTCAATAGTTATCAACTTTAATATGTGAGCCAGATGTTGTCTTTTATTTCAAAGAAATGATACGAAGGTGTCTTCTTTTTTGCTCCCTGAACTACCACCAATCTGTATCTCAAAGTAATTGAAAAGATCTTCAGGTTTTGGGTAACACTTTTATTCTTGCACATGTGGCAGAACACAATAAAACAGATGTCTAGACTAGAAGTACCTGATGAAGAGTATAGCCAGTAACAGAAAAATTATTCCATTTACTTTATTCCTGAACTTTGAACACCTGTCAGGATTTCATAGGAATAATGTCATGTGTTAGAACCAAGTGGTCCAAAGGCACATGGAGCTAGGAGCCTGGCAGGCTTGTCCTCTTTGATGCTCTGTACCTTTTAAACAGTCCTCCATAGAGAAAAACATGAATGCTTCAAAGAATCACTGATTTTTACAAGGTATGAAATAAAAGTTATCAAAACAGGACAGAGACTTCCCTGGCAGTCCAGTAGTTAAGACTCTGTCTGCACTTCCAATGCAGGGGATGCAAGTTTGATCCCTTGTCAGGAGATGAAGATCCCACATGCCATAAGGCAGCACAGCCAAGAAAAAAGAAAAAATAAAATTAGAAAAAAGTTATCAATACAAAAGTTCATTACATTTGAGGTTTTATAAAATTCAGCTGTCAGGAATCAGCATTTGTAGTATACTATAGTAAGAAAATGATCATGTGTTCATCTTCACATCAAGTTAAATTAATTTTTTATAAGCTTTTTTTATAAGCTTCCTAAAAGCTTATTGCAGGGTGTCTGCTGGCAATGCAGTGGATTTGGACTTCATGCTTTCATTTTCATGGTCTGGGTTCAGTCCCTGGTCTGGGAACTAAGTTACCGCAAGCTGTGTGACATGGCCAAAAAAACAAAAACAACTTGTTGCTAACATTATTACTTTTCACAACCACCGTTATTTCGTGACATGAATAATATAAATGTAGGAAAATAAAAGTACTATCTATACTAAAAAGAAAAATAAAGAAAAATAATTATTAGGACTGGAAGAATTCTAACCTTCTTCAATAAACTTGTTAGCAAAGTATCTACTCTAACAAAGTTGGAAAAGTGAGTTGTGTCAAAAGTTTTTTTCCCCTTTACCTTCAGTTTTGATGTCAAGCAGCTATACGGTTATAACTGATTTTTAACCTTAGTTACACCTTGTTATCAGCTGGGAAGCTTTAAAAAAATAACACCCCCAGAGATTCTGATTTAATTGGTCTCGGGTGTGACCTGGACCTTGATAAAGTTTAAAAGTTTTCCAGGTAATTCTGATGTGCATCCAGGATTGAGAATCACTAGTTTAGAAGCTGGTTGCTGCCTTTAAAAGAAAAACTAATTTTTCAGATTTTTTCTTTCTCTTGAGTTGTATCCATCTTCAACAGAAGCTACACAATCATAAGGGGAAAATAAAATCAGGAAAAATAGATGAGGACCTGTGGAGGAGGGGTTATGAATTATAAACAGTTTATATGATTAACTCCAGCTGTTTAATTTCTGTTGAAAGATAATGTTTTTATATTTATAATCTTATTTTACCATCATTACTTTCCTGATTTTGACTCACATTGCTATTATTAATAATTTTTGCATGATGTTATCTAGAAGAGAAACATGTAAGCCTTAGCTTCAAAAATTCTAAAAGCCTTTGATTGTTTAATTTTTTTTTTTTCCTCTTTAACTCTTATTTATATTTTCGTTCAGTGCTTTGCTCTCCTGGTGTCACCTTCATGATAATAGTTCGGCTTTGATCAGTAAAATAAATAATCTTCTGGATGCAGTTGGCCAGTGTGAAGAGTATGTGCTCAGACATCTGAAATCAATCACTTCACAGCCACATGTTGTAGATTTATTGGACTCCATTCAGGATATGGACCTTTGTCATGTAGCTCCAGCTGAGGAAAAGATCGATGAAGCTAAAGATGAAAGATTCTGTGAAAATAATGCTGAGTTTAACAAAAACTGTAGTAAGAATCTTAGTCGGGTAGATTGTTCATCTTTAGAATGTTGTAGAGCCCAGGAGCATGCACGCCCTGAAAACCCAAGCCTCACTTGGATTTTAGAACAGACAGCCAGTTTGGTAAAACAGCTGGGAGTATCAGTAGACATATTACAACACCTCAAACAACTATAAAAATTACCTTCACTTTAATAATGGAAGCAAAAAAAAAATAATGGAAGCAGTGTTCAGAACATTCTTAGAACATTTTGTTTCTGAACAAGCTAACCAAAATTTGCACTGATTCCTGCACTTCACTTTGTAAGGGTATCCCTTCATGTAATGTTGAAACATCTTCAAAATTAATACTATTAAATGTAATATAATCCTTCTTTCTTTGTCACTGGTAATTTTTATGTGACTTAAGTTATGCTCAAAAATTTCAGTTGTCTTCATTTTCAAATTTCTGAGGACTCATTACTATCAGAAATGAACAGGAATCAGACTACAGTTGACCCTTGAACAACACATGTTTTAAAGATACCCATCCACCAGGCAGTGAAAAAAAATCTGCATACTACTTATAGCTGTCCCTCCATATCTGTGGTTATGAGTCTCAGATTCAACCAGTCTCAGATCATGTAGTACTGTAATATTTACTATTGAAAAAGGTCCAAGTGTAAGTAGACCCTCAGGGTTCAAACACATGTGTTCAAGATCAGCTGTTATTTTGTAAGGACTTAGCCCTACTTTCTGCTCCTGTCACATTGTCTTGTGATTAGGACCTCATCAACTAATCAGACCAAAGTTACAAAAAATAACCTAATGGCTAAAGTTGTAAATAGACACAGATATATATATATGTGGATGTATTATATTGAAATTAAGAAGCTAATAAGTGTAAAGCTGAAGACATGTTTATACTGATAATTAAAAACAATTCTAAAGTTTGCTTTAGTTTTTTTATTTAAGTATTACTGATTTTTTGTTGAAGTGTAATTTTTTTATAATGTTTCAGGTGAACAGCAAAGTGATTCAGTTACTTATTTTTTTTCCACTATAGGGTATTACAAAATATTGAATATAGTTTTGTGTGCTATACAGTAGACTCTTTTTATCTATTTTATATATGGTAGTGTGTACATGTTAATTCGAAATTCCCGATTTATCCCCACCTCCTTTCTCCTTTTAGTAACTGTAAGTTTGTTTTCTATGTCTGTGAGTCTGTATCTATTTGCATAATTTTTTTAGATTCCACATATAAGTGATATCATAGGATATTTGTTAAAGTTTGTTTCAGTTTTGTGATGATTAGAAGTAAGGACACAATTCGGAGAAGAATACAGAAAATACATTTCATGCTCAAGTACTTACCTAGCTTTCCAGGTTTTAACAAGTTAGTAGTATTGCTTGACAGTGTGCCAGATTATTCCTAAACTGCAGTTTTCCTTCATATTTATTTAGTAATAAAACATTGAAGCCACTGACTTCTTTATTACCTTGTAGCAATATTCTTAGTCTAGCATAGACAAAATTGATTCAAATTTTTGCTCTAGGGCCTAAGCATATAAGATCAGGAAAAAGTTTTCCATCACTCTTTTGCCTGAAACACAAATTTATGTAACAAATTTGACTTCAGAGACACCCAAATGATTGCCCCTCATTGATAGCCTTAACTTATATCTATCATCTACTCTAAACGACAGTTTTATCTGATAAAAGAGGTATTTCTGGAGATCAAGAAAATGTACTACTGCAATCTTGAATTTCTTTAAAGTTCACCAAACATTATGAAATTGAGGCAACAAATTTGAAATTAGAAAACCATAAAGTGTTTAGAATTTACTAAAACATACTGAAGATAACAAGTGACATTTGATAGCTGGTTTTTAAAAAGTGTCTGATTACATCTCTCTAGATGTAAATATTATTATTTCAGAGATTTAATAATTTGCCTTGTTATACAGATACTATTACCATATGTATGAATGCAGCAAAAATCTCTCAAATCCACCTGGAATATTATAAGCAGTCTCTAAAGTCTTAGATATGAAATATACCCATCGTTAATAATATATCTCAAGAAAGTCACCCTGAATAAAAATTTCATGAGTGCAGTAAATCTAGAGATTTTATTTGGGCTCACCCTGACAAAATTCCCTGAAGATAACAACCTTTGGCGCCATTGAAAATAGGGTGTTCTGTGTAGATGTTCACAGAAAAGGGAGCCAAGAGAATTAGGTGAGTTAAATGAGGCTGTTAGATGGAAAACATCTCTTTAAGTTTACATTACCTTGTGAAAAACACAGAAGTTCCTGAACTGCAGAGAAAAAGTAATGGAATGCTCATTTTATACCTGTGTTTCCTGAGTCTCTGTACTAAAACCAGCAAGAAACCTTGCCTTGGGTCTTTTACCCTGCCTTGTATATTGTAGGCCTACCAATTCTTGCCTTGAAAAGACCCTAGATAAACATAAATGTAAAGCAAGATTGCCCCAGAGCAGATATAGCCAAGAGTTTCAAGACCCAGGATCCAGACATTAGGCTGGGTGATGTGGTTTCCTTAAAAACAGAATTTTCACGTTAAATAAGTTATTTCTAGATACTGACATACCTGGAGTTTTTTATTTGTTGTTGGGTTTTTTAAGCCCACAATACTATTCTCTGACAGAGCTGTTGAAGCCACCAAAATTTTTGTGATACACAGACAAGTGGACAGTGGGCAGCTGAATTCACCTACCTCATCCTTACCTCATTTATATCCTTCAGTTCAGTTCAATGTAGTACGGTCGCTCAGTCATGTCTGACTCTTTGCAACCCCATGAATCGCAGCTCTCCAGGCCTCCAAGTCCATCACCAACTCCCGGATGCTTTTGTGGTACACCAAAATAAAAGCCTTGAACCAAGTCCAAGCTGTGATTTTCACCTATCTTCAAACTAATTAAAGCTTTGTGTTCCAGTCTAAGATAAAGAGAAATAAATATAGAGAGATATTCTTTTTTCAAATTCTTTTCCATTATTGTTTATTACAGGATATTGAACATAGCTGCCTGTGCTATATAGTAGGACCTTGTTGTTTATCCATTCTGTATATAATAGTTTGCATCTGCTAATCCCAAACTTCTTATCCATCCCTCCCTGACATCCCCTCCCTCTTGGCAACCACAGGTCTGTTCTCTTATGTCTGTGAGTCTGTTTCTGTTTTGTAGATAAGTTTCATTTTGTCATATTTTAGATTCCACATATAAGTAATGTCATATGATGTTTGTCTTTCTCCTTCTGACTTCATTTAGTTTGATAACCTCTAGTTCCATCTATGTTGCTGCAAGTGGCATTATTTCATTTTTTAAATGGCTGAGTAGTGTTCCATTGTATATTCGTACCACATCTTTATCCATTCATCTCTCCAGGGACATTTAGTTGTTTCCATGTTTTGTCTATTGTGAACAGTGCTGCTATGAACATAGGGGTGCATGTATCTTTTTAAATTATAGTTTTGTCTATGTGTATGCCCAGGAGTAGGGCATTTACTGGATTGCTGGATCATATGGTAACTCCATTTTTAGTTTTTTTGAGGAACCTCCATACTGTTCTGCATAGTGGCTGCACTAATTTGCATTCCCACCAACAGTGTAAGAGGACTCCCTTTTCTCCACACTCTCTCCTGCATTTGCCATCTGTAGACTTTTTAATGATGGTCCTTCTGACCGCTATGAGTTTTCACTTGTATTTTAGAGAGACATTCTTAATTTCTGACCAGTAGATGAAGTGAATATCATGTCATGTTAATAAACTACCATTCAGATTTCTTGCTCTACAGAAATTCTCAAGTCTCTGTCATGAATATATCAGTACTTCACTGCCATAATTACTTTTCTTTTTTTTGCCCTCATTTACTGCCTTTTCTCAACAAACCTTCTGGAAGAAGAGTCTGCTGTCACTGTCTCAAATTATTTTTTCCCCATTCACTCCTCAGCCTCAAACTACTTTTTGCCAAGGTCACTGGTGGTTGCTAAATCATACAGATGCCCTGACTGACTGGTTTCTAGTCTTCTTACTTGTCTGCTCCATCACTGGGCATCTACCTTTACATTCTCCCTGCCTGCCTTCTGCAGCAGCACTTTTCCTCTTTGTCCTACTCATTACTACTTGCTTCTACTGGGTAAATTATAAACTTGAATTTCATTTCCAGACCCAAGCAGCACTGTCAGTCTTTCTCATCCTGCATCCTGCTCCACTGTGCACACAGACACTCTGCACTTCTTTATATACTGCAGTGCTTGGTGGACAATTCCCAACTTCTAAATCTACTCACTCTGACTCTTCTACCTAGAGGAGTAGAAGACCATCATTCCTTCCCAACATGCCTTCCACATCATTCTTTCCCAACAAAGTCCTATTTATCTGTCAATCCTAACTCAAATTTTGCCTATCTTAGGCAGAGGTGGTTGCCCTTCCCAGTGTTCCCTCTGCATCACTTGGAGTACCTCTGACTTCAGATTTATGGGGAAGTACCTTATTCATCACTATATCCCCAGCACTTACCAATCTCACCCTGTATATAGATGCATATGTGCTGCTTGATGAGAGGAAAAAATAACTATATCTACTAGCCACAGTGAAAATGAAAGGAGAAATTTAGAATTCCAAAATGCATCACGTTATATTTTATTTTTAGACGAGAAAACAAACCTTTATATTTGCCTTTTAAATTTTTTTTCCTTTTCATTTTGCATGTTAATAAGAATCCACATATACAAATTCTGTCTTTGTCTTCTACTAAGCTAAATAGTAGCACTAAGACAATGTATTTACCAGTTGCTAAAAGTCACACTTATGAATACTACAGTATAATTTTTAGTGATAAAAATTTTATTTGAACAGTTTTACTTACTAAGGACAGAAAGATACTACAAAAGAAAAAACTGGAAGATATACAAATAGTTTCTAGCAGACTGCCTGGTATATGGTGTCTAATGACAATAAGAAGGAGTTGGAGGAAATAGAGGAGTGGAAAGTTAAGAGCTAACATGGTATACAGGATATACAGGCAGTGTTCTGAAAATTTCACCTGTATTACTTGTTTAATCCTCATAAAGTCCCTAAGCATCAAGACTGTTCATTATCCTCATCCTAGAGATGAAGAAACCAGAGCCCGAGAAGACTGACTTATCCAATCACAGATATTAAACGGGCCAGTTGAGACTGAAAGCAAAGCAGTTGTACCTGCAGAATTGGTTCTCTGGGTAAATGTGTACGAAATAATAACATGGCAGCAGTGACTGTGTTTAGTGAAGGGACTATGAACTGTATTTCCCCCTTGCTGTTAATTTCTACATTTCTGCATTTTTCCAATCTTACCTAGTCAGCAAGTATTATTTCTGTAACATGTATAGTAACCAGCATTTACAAGAAGAGAAAAATTTGTTTGCTATACATCTAAAACAAGAAATTAAATTCCATTTCCTATTGGGAGAATATCATCTAGAAAGTGTTAACAAAAGGTGTGTTCTGCATATACAGAAACTAAAGCCTCCATGGACTCCTTAGACTTTCCACAGTCCTCATGGAGAGGATAATTTGTGTCACTCATTGCCGTAATGTTTCTTTCGCTTTCTTAAATTTCCTACTTTAGAGTGGGAGTTCACCACTGGCAAGAGTATGTATTGCTACAGATCTGCCAAAAAGAGCCTAGAGACCTTAACATACACCAAACTCTGTTTTCTTGCCCTATAGTCTGCTCTTTCATAAAGAAGGTTAAAGTATAATTAGAACTACTTACAACGAATTCAGATCTACAGAAGTTGAATCCTGTTCCTTTCGTAGACAGTTCACAATTGAGAGACCAGCCCTGAACTTCTGGATCTGGTTTATTTCCAAGAGCTGTTGAATTAGTTCAAGGCCACTGGGTGGTGCTGGTGCATCCTGATACCTATTGTGCTCACAAAACAGGAAGCCAGTGATTATTCCTGAAGCTATCTATGCCAAACAAATTGAGTCTTTTTTAAGATTGGGAGGATAGGGAGAGGTTTCTGGAGTATGTAAAAAAAAATTCAAAAAGGTAAGCTGCACTCCCCCTGCTTTTTTTAAAAGAGGGAGACCCGGGTTCTGGATACTCCACTCCAGTATTCTTTCCTGGAGAATCCAATGGACAGAGAGGAGCCTGGTGGGCTACAGTCCATGGGGTTACAAAGAGTCAGACACAACTAAGCAACTCACACTTTCAGGCTGAGAATTTTTCTCAATCGAAATAACCAATCATAAGAAAACCTGGTGGCAGGAAAAAAGCACCATTTATTCTCCAAATCCCTGAGACATAAAAATAAATGCCTAGAACTCAAAGCATATCCTTCAATCAGAAGTGATGTAAAATTACAATTTTACATGCATGAAGTTTTCTACTTTGTCAGGACTGTGCCTAAACATTTCAAACATTAATCTCTCTCACATGCACAGATACAAACAACTCAGGATTTAGGGATAGGAAGATAGAGACAGCAACTTACTTATTTAACCTATCAAATAGGTCACAACCCTCCTTTTTTAAGTCAACAAATACACAACTAGGTACGTTTTCCTCATATCAAACACAACTCATTCCAGCTAATATTTAAGTCTATTTCCTTATGGATTGCAGAGTCACCATAATATCATACTGCTTTGTTATTTATAAAATAAGTATAAGGTTTTACAAAGAATTTTTAACATAAAGCTAAAGTGATTTGTCAAGTCTCTTGTAATAATAATATGAATAATTTGACAGTAATCATACTCACAGTCCTTGACAATAAAGTAAAGCTGGACTGGAATGAGGATATAACATAAATAACCTGAGAATAAAATCTTTCTTATTTGGAAACTATACTATAAAATACCTTCCTTCAAATATCAGACCCTACAATAGCCAGAGATTCTAATTTATGATGACAAACTACAGTGAAACATTAAGTCATACTTGGAGAACCTTCAATGATGAAGTCTTTACTTGGTATAAACTAACCACAAATTTTTAATCTATCTGCTATACAAAAATCAGGGCCTTCCCAGATGGCACGGTGGTAAAGAATCCACCTGCCAATGCAGGAGACACAGAAGACATGGGTTCAATCCCTGTTTGGGGAAGATCTCCTGGAGGAGGAAATGGCAACCTGCTGCTGTATTCTTGCTGGGAAAAACTCATGGACAGAGGAGCCTGGCCGGCCTCAGCCCATGGGTTCACAAAGAGTCAGACGTGACTGAGTGACTGAGCACACACATCCCAGAAATTATTGCCATAGAGTTGATTATGATCCAAAACTCATTTAATGCATTTAGACATTTAAACCCCAGGTGGGTGCCAGTTAAACTACTTTCACTTGAAGTCACTTTGTTTTGCTATTCAAGATGCCAAATAACATATTATTAGTCTGTATTTTAACCCTATAGACCTGTATGAGGTTCATTGGATGTCTAGAATATGGCATAGTATTTATTGTGACCCCAGCTCAGAGACTTCTTTCTGCCCGTGTGCTAGAATAAAGGACTGCCTTCATGAAGGTAGCAGCAGAGCTGGGGTCAGGGATCTGAGCCAGGTTCACTCAGCTGCTCACAGGCCCCACCTCTTTAGTAAACATGAGGCTCCTGACCTCACCACAGGATAGTGCTGTCACTAAGGAAGTAACCGAGGGACAACTTGAGAAAGTCGGGCCACTGACCAAGTGAGTGACTCCTAACAGATCTGTTCAACTAGTGGGAAGAATGAGCAGAGAGACAGACATGGGTGCTGAAGATCAGTATAGCTTCTGGCTTGATATGGCAGAGTATGAATCAAATCAGAAACACCTGTATCTAGGAATTGATCTAAGAAAATAATTAAACACATAGAAGAAAGCTTCAGCACAAAGATATTTATTGCCTATGCAGAGTAGATAATGATTATAAACAACCTAAATGACCAACAGTAAAAGAATTGGTAAGGGTATTTTGATATATCCACTCAGAAATGTGAATGCACTCATTACAGATGATCACTGTGAGATCTATAGAAACAGGGAAAATCAGTACAGTATTTTAAAAGTAAAAGTCACTGTAAAATGTTTCTTATGTATGTGTACAAATTATGCAAAATATGTTTTTGCAGACAAAAACTAGAATATGAGTCTCAGATATACTAAGGTACTAATGTGGATTAGAGGGTTTTTTTAATTTTTCAGAACTTACTTTTATGTCACTGTGCTGTTTTACAATAAGAAAAGAAAACTATTTGGAAAGGCATTGGTTTTTAAGAAAAGAACAACATGTACTTTATCATGAAAATCAAAATCTGGAAAAAAAGGTAGATACACTTAATTCAAAACAGTGGATCAGAAGAAGATCCCCAGACAACTATCTGGTAAGGAGGGGGAATATAAGAAATCAGAAGATTTTGATTATGTTTATATTTTTTTCAAACTATGTAAAAAAGAAAAACCATTCCTATTTGCCCTTAGTGCATTTTTTGAGAGCCACTGTAAGGTTTTACTTCAGGTGATGCTAACAATTACACCAACTGGAACTGAGGTGGTACCCCGAGAATGTGGGTACATTCTTGGTAGCATGAGCAAACTAGCTTTCTTAAAAATCTGTGGGGCTGCTACTGTCTTAACAAAAAAAAACAAAACAGATAAAATGAAGTCTTTATTGAATCTGTTACTGTATTGCTTCTGTGTTAAAAGAGAAAGATCAGTCAGTTCATAAAATTGGGACTACTATTAGCCAACTGAGTTATTTTGCACTCGGGGGAAACTGATATCACACATATAATCAATTCTACACAATATATAATATCCAATAATAAGACACTTCGAACCTCAGAAAGCTCAATGAGAAGTGACTGACTGCTAACTTGAATAGATTTGAAAGAGAATACATATTTACCTAATTTCTTTGGTTCTCAACATTGATTTGATTGTGGTAATAATTTTGGTTAAGTTTGCCGTTATTTCGTATGTTAGTAAACTGTATGTATATAAGCTGTCTACTTCCCCAAAGAGGTTTGAGCCTCTTAGTTTCCAAGTCTGTAAAATGGAGGTGATGATACCAATCTCGCTGTTTCTGTGAAGGTCACGTGCTATGAGATTCACAAGAACAGTGCTTACTGGGTGTCAGGCACCCGGCAAGCACTCAGCAAGGGGGAGCACGCACCCTGGGGTGGCTCAGCGTGGCGGCCCTGAAGGCAGATTGTCTGCTTCCAAGCACAGCACCGTCATTTGCAAGGCAGCTTGCCGTGCCTGTTCCTTCCTCTTTCAAATACCAGTGCCTATCATAGTTTTATTGTAAAGAATAAATGAATTTTATATGTAAAGCATTAAAGACAGTGTCTGGCACATATTCAGTGCTCACAACACGTTGTTGTTTAGTCGCCAAGTTGTGTCCGACTCTGTGACCCCGTGAACTGCATCATGCCAAGCTTCCCTGTCCTTCACTATCTTCCTGAGTTTGTTCAAACTTATGACCGTTGAGTCAGTGATGCCATCCAACCATCTCATCCTTTGTCGCCCCCTTCTCCTTAATCTTTCCCAGCATCAGGGTCTTTTCCAGCAAATTAGCTCTTTGCATCAGGTGGCCAAAATACTGCAGCTTCAGCTTCAGTGCAGCACATTAGCTGCTATTATATTTGCTCCTGAGCATCATGCCTATAATTTGGATAAAATGCAGCAAGAGGTTTAACTGTCTTTGGACAACTTTAGCTATCATGGTACTCTGCCATGACTGGGACACAGCCAAGCTTCCCACTGACATAGCTAAAGGTAATTAGTGTTATTTCTCCCTATGTTATCTTAAAAGAAAGGGGGAGATGGAGAGAAAGAAGAAAACACTTCCAAACATTTGCAAATGTTAGTATAAAATTACTTTAAAGTGGTGATGATCAGTGAGGTTTTTGGTTGCCAGAGTGATGGTGGAAGGATGCTCTTTGGCAGTACTTGTGGGAAGGGGATGCTGTGCCTCCTGCCCTGCCAGGTTGGTCCTGCAACAAAGAATTGTCCTACAGCCTTGGAATTTCACACACCCCGGGAGACATTCATGTAAATGAAGATGCAGTTTGTAATTATCTAAGTCTAGAATACAACTATATTTTAATTATGAACACAAAGTATTTGTTCTAACATCGCTTTTTGAAGTTATAATTAGGTAACTTGTACAGAAACATTGTTAAAAAATATTATTTAGGAAAACTAAATCTTCCATATTGCTAGCAGTTATGAACTGAATCGTGTTCCCCCAAAATTCATGTCAAAACCTTAGCCCCAAGTACCTCAGAATGTGACTATATTTGAAGAGAAGGCCTTTGAAGAGATGATGAATTTATGTTGATATGTGCCAGAAACAAACACAATATTGTAAACCAGTTATCCTCCAATTAAAAATAAATTTAAAGAAGAGATGATGAAGTTAAAGTGAATCTATGAGGATGGGCCCTAATCCAATCTGACCTGTACCCTTCCAAGAAGAAATTTTGACACACAAAAAGACATCAGATATATGAGTGCGCAGAGGAAAGACCATGTGAATACACAGCAAGAAGGCAGCCATCTGGACTCCATCGGAGGGATGAGGCCTCAGAAGGAACCACACCTGTTGCCATCAGATACCTGATCTCCAGAACTGTGAGAAAATAAATTTCTGCTGTTTAATGTCCAGTCTGTGGTGTCTTATTATGGCAGCCCTAGCAAACTAATAAAATGCCCCTCCAGATTCTTCCAGAATCTTTCTATATTCATGTTAGCAAATGGCTCAGTTTTATTTTCTAGAAATTCATTGTTTCATCGGATCTTTATAGAGTACCTACTGTATTCAGAGAGGTTTCATTGGTGTGCAAAACAAATCCCTACTGAAATGAGATCATACCAAATATACAAAAAGCAGCTTTATTTTTTCACTTAAAAATGTATCTGTGTCAATAATGATAACCATAATTTATTAAGGGCTTTGTAATCTCCAAGCACTGAGGGTAAATACTTTGTTTACAGTGTGTTAAAGTACCCCCTTCTCTCCAAGCCAAATGAGATGATAGGCTTGAAAGCCTTTGGAAACTCTGAAGCTTAAGCTACATATGAAGGACGTAGCCTTCTGCAGCCTTCAGAGATTCACTGACTGATAAACATCAAGCCTAGAAGGAACCTTAATAAGCCAGGGATTCTAATTACTGTGTATGTCAGGAAACAGGCCCAGAGAAAACAGAACCTGTTGTGACCCTTAGAGGGGATCATCAAATTGGCTTTCGACAGCAGAAGCCAAAAGAATAACTTCTTGCAGGATCTCGGGAACCAAGCCCAGAGAGTTAAAGGAGGAGGCAGTGGTTCCCCCAGACACTTCTACCTCATTGGACTCTCAGCAACACCACTGCCACTGTGAATAATCTATAATGACTCCAAGATTTTGTTGAACCTCTTCCAGTTCTAAGTCCCAGGCGAGAGTGTCCAATTACTTGTTCTGCCAGGTACCGGGAGAGAGAGGATATCTGGTATCTCACACTAGGAGGAAGAGTCCTGTCTCCCAACAAGCCTCACGCTGCAGGGACCCCCAAATCAAGAAAGGACACTCAGATGCTGGGTACCCGAAAGTGCTGATGTCCACCATGGAGGGGAAAATTCAGGACTTGAAGTCGGGTGTCCTAACTTTTAGTTTCTATCTTTTTCCTACAGCCCTTTTCTTTACCTTCCTTGTACGTGGTTTCTTTAAAATCATAAGATATCTTTATTTGAGTGGGAGTACTGTTTAATACACACTGAATTTTGGGGGGCTGTGACTACTGCATTAATAGAATGTTGTGCTATGTTGTGTTTGGAACTGGTAACTACACTGCTCCTGGTATCAGGTCACCAGTGCAGCTCACCTGCCAGCCTGCCCCTTGTCTGCATCAGACTCTGCTACGCCTTAATGGAGTTGTGCCCGAGCATTACGTGTAGAAGTACAGCTTCTTTTGCTGATATTATTCTTCCTTTCATTTCTCCTTTAGGTTATAATTAGGGCCCTATCATAATTTTTTAAATAGATGAATAGGAAAAGACTGTTGTGTCTAAAAACCACTACTTTAAGGATAATAACTTAGAATAAAATTCTAAAAGCACAAACTTCTGTCTGTATCTTCCTCACTTTTTTTAAATCACTATTTACTTTCGGGGTTTTTTTGGTTTGTTTTCTTGGCTAAGTGGTTCCAATTTATCTTGGTTTCTGCCTGGAGAATCCCATGGACAGAGGAGCTACAGTTCATGGGGTAGCAGAGAGATGGACACGACTCAGTGACTAACACTTCACTGCTGATTTCCAGGATTTTTAAAATGCTCCAAACCACAATACTTGTCTTTTAGAGGTGTTAAAATTTCTCCAATCTTTCTTTTATTCCAGCCTGTATTTAATTACTATGTTACTGTGGACTGCCTGGTTTTGAAAAGTTCGTGTTACTTAGTCCTTTGTACATGTAAGGAGCCTGTAAGCTTGACAGAGCTTGGAAGTAGGAAAAATTACAGCTACCCCACCTATTGCACAGCAGCGCAGAAATTTCCACAGTGTTTCTTTTCTAACAATAATAGTCCCCTCTCAAAGGAGAAGGCTTCCCCACTTTTATTATGTATGTGGCTATTTGGTTAGAATTTGTTCACTGATTATATCCACTTGCGGTGTTATTAACAGATTAAACAAGGCTTCCTATTTATTCCCTTGCTGGCACACTCCTTTTTTAGAATTTACTTTAGAAATTTAAACATTATACAATTTTAGTTTTATTTTAAAATAAAAGGCTTTTTAAGGACTTGAAAGTCCCTTGGACAGCAAGGAGATCAAACCAGTCAATCTTAAGGGAGATCAACCCTGAATATTCACTGAAGGGACTGATGCTGAAGCTGAAGCTCCAGTATTTTGGACATCTGATGAGAACAGACGACTCACTGGAAAAGTCCCTGATGCTGGGAAAGATTGGGGGCTGAAGAAGAGGGTATCAGAGGATGAGATGGCTGGCTGGCATCACCGATGGAATGAACATGAATTTGGGCAAACTCCGGGAAATGGTGAGACAGGAAGGCCTGACGTACTGCAGTCCATAGGGTCGCAAAGAGTAGGACACTGACATGGTGACTGAACAACAACAAGGATTTCCCTGGTTGTCCAGCAGTTAAGACTCTGCCCTTCCAATACAGGGGACATGGGTTCAATCCCTGGTCAGGAAACAGATCCCACATGCCATGAGGTGTGGCCAAAAATAAATAAAAATAAAGGAATTTTATAATAAAAAATAAGTCACTTGTAATCTTAGAAGCAATGGAAACTAATTTACCTTATAAACTGATGAATGTTAAAAAGTGATAGCTTAAAAAAAAAAAAAAAAGTGATAGCTATAGATAAAAGTTCCCATGTAAGTGAAAAGCTTTGCTGAGAAAATAAGTATATGACTATATTTGACAACATAAAATCTATATATTTTTCACCAAAAATTTTCTATGTAGTTTTCTGTATAGCCAGTTTAATGACCTCAAGAGCACATGTCGTTTAGAATCTGAAATCCAAAATTGAAACTGTCAGTTGTTGATTTAATGGTTTATAGAGAACTGTTGGTGTTCCAAATCTAAAATGTTCTTCAGCTGGGGTGTCAGTTTTGCAGTACCTGGGTTGCTTAATTAGAATACGCAGTGTCCTAACCTTTAAAAATACTTGAAGATAAATTATCTTCTTTTACATAATTGGGGACCCCAAATCCTACTGCTGCTGCTGCTAAGTCGCTTCAGTCGTGTCTGACTCTGTGCGACCCCATAGACGGCAGCCCACCAGACTCCCCCGTCCCTGGGATTCTCCAGGCAAGAACACTGGAGTGGGTTGCCATTTCCTTCTCCAATGCATGAAAATGCAAAGAGAAAGTGAAGTCGCTCAGTCAAGTCCTACTCTTAGCGACCCCGTGGACCGCAGCCTACTAGGCTTCTCCGTCCATGGGATTTTCCAGATGACCACCGGAGTGGGTTACCATTGCAAATCCTATTGGGTGTTAGTAAAAAAAAAAAAAAAAAAAAACCCCTCACATTCTTCAGCATGTAAAGCTCAAACCCAGTTTTTAGCTGTATAAGAAATCCTATTTTCGGAAAAAAAAAGAAAAAAAAAAAAAAAAAGAAATCCTATTTTCTTCTCCATAGTGTTTAACCACCTTGGTTCAAATCCCCCACCCATCCCATACCCCCTACTCCACCCCCATCTCCAGAATAATCCTCATGACCCCCAAACTCCTGAAGAACCCTGTTGTCATGAAAGGTCAGTTTCATACCTATCTAGTAAGGCAATTGTTAGACCTAAATACATAATAGGTAGTATTACTGTGTACTGTCTTAAAATCTTGTCATTGGTTTATTTAGATTTTCTCCTGAACTCCATGAAGAGACAGAGATCTAGTGTCTAATAAGAGACAAACATGTGGAGTTAATTGTCTGCTTATTGTTTGGATGGTTTTGAGGAAAAGAATCAGTGCAGATATATTTGTTGGTGTGTAGCCAGCACTATCCTGGGGAGGGCGGGGAAGCTTCCTTTAGCTGAACACTCAATCAGGCTCAGAAACAGCTGTACAATTCATGGATTTTTAACTTCCACTGCCTTTCAATTTTTGCCTAGGCTGTAAGAATACCCTCTTACTTCCCATTGCTCCCCTGTCCTCCATAGCATTGCCAGAAAGATCTTTCTAAAACAAGTTTGATCTTATTGTTCTCTTGCATGTCTCCTCATGACTGAAACAACTGGTCCCAGCCTTCATTTCCAATGTCATCATCTGTCAGATGACCTCACACATCAGTGATAATAACAAATGCTGTTTCCTAAAGCTCCATGTGCTTGTAAATTTGTTGCTGTGGCTGGAATGAATGTTTTCCACTGTCTCCTCCTTTAAATTCAACTAAAGTATCATCACTAGGAAAACCATTACTCATTCTCCCAAGGCTGAGATAATAACTTTGTGTTTCCCTGGTACCCACCACAAAGGTACTCCTCAGTGTTGCTCATTAGCTTGTGAGTTCTTTGAAGGGTTGAATAGATATTACTAAAATCTGACTCCTCAGCATTTAGTAAAGTACTGGACATATATTGAGTAAATGCTCAATCAGTTCAGTTCAGTGCTCAGTCATGTCGGACTCTTTGCAACTGCATGAACTGCAGTACACCAGGCCTCCCTGTCCATCACCAACTCCTGGAGTTTACTCAAACTCATGTCCATTGAGTCCGTGATGCCCTCCAATCTCAACAGACATGTATTGAATGAACAGCATTCCACAGGATAATTCTTTTCGTTTTCCCATCCTTAAATTCGTTGAAGTGCCTGTTTTTCTGGGAAGGTTGTCTTGAATGTCTAGGAGGATTTTGTCCTCTGTAAAGGTATTAACAAATAAAGTGACACAATCAGTCTGGCTTGTTTATGTCTCTTGAATTTAGTTTATATGACTCAATTTGCCAGAGCCTGATTCCTCTGAATGAAGAAACAGAATTCCTGAACACACAGTAGGGGTATAACAGGTATCCAAGGGAACCCACCAGACATGTGAGAATATTCAGTAACAGTTACATTTTTCTCTTAACTTTTATTTGGTTCTATTCCTGGAATCTTATCTTATTGGAACAGATAATAGATTGGGATTGCTTGTTGGCATGTGGTTTAAAAGCTTTTAAATAGACACCATTCTTTGACTATTCTGTTCAATTACTGCCTTAGTGGTTTTCTTAGTATTTGTAATGTGTGGTTGTTTCTCTTTTTATTTTTTTTGGTTTTTGGTAAATTATTTTCCAAGTTGAAAATAATTAAGCTATCACTGACCATCATCGAGGGTTTAATTGTTTCTTTGACATTTGCAGACATAAGGCATTGTTTCTTGGTCATTACTCTTTCATAATTTTTTCTGAATGTGTTATTGACATTTCTTTCAAATGTAAGGGTGGTAATTTTTTCTTTCTTTTTTAGTGTATTTTAGTTGTGATTATAATACTTAGAGTAGTGCCTGGTAGTATTTACTGTTTAATAAATATCTGTTAAATGAATGAATGAACATAAAATCAAGTTCTTTTTTTTTTGGCTGTGCCATGGCATGTGATCTTAGTTCCCCATTGAACCTATGCCTCCTACAGTGGAAGCTCAGAGTCTTAACCACTGGACTGCCAGGGAAGTCCCTCCAATCCTTCCTTTTTTAATTTTCCAATTCCTACTACTAGTTATAAATTGATTTTATCTTTTGTTGAAATCAATAAAGTCATCTTTAATAAAAATAAAACTATTTAAAAATGTGCTCTCAACAGGCCCTTAATAAAATTTTGAAGTAAATTGGGTTTTTCAGTCTCAGTTATATGATCTGAATATTTTTAATGTGAAGATAAAATTTCTGTATTTAAAATTTTATCCCTCTTTACTGCTAATAAAAAATTAATCTATTTTGATCACTAATTCTGAGTCTTTGTGTTTTTCATAATTAAAGGTAATTTACTTGAGTACCTGACATCTCTGTTATAAAATATTTTCCTGTTTGCCAGGAGGTCTATCAAGGGTAATTCCAGGAATGTGACAGCGTCTACAGCAATAACAAAACCACTGCAACCAGTCACCATTTAGGGAACTGTAGCCTTATTTCAGGAAGCCATGCTTGGAGGCAGTAGGCAGACAATAAGGTCACCTGTTACCACAAGACACCAAGATGATGACTCACCAAAAGTCCCCTTCCAAACCTTGGCACTTAGAGGAAGAAACACCTGACAAGCATCACTAATACAATATGTATCTATTATACTTTACAGAATATGATTGTAGCAGCAGGAAACTCAGAACACAGAGAAATATAATTTCAGTATGGCTCAGCTCCACTGACATGATAATCATGCATATATAAATGAATTATTATTTAATATGTTGAATATTTACTAAGACACTGTACCAAACACTATAAATCAATCATAATACTGTTCAGATTCCCAACATAACTTAAATTTTAATGATTTTTAATTACTGTAAATACTTGAAAGAAATTATCAAAAAAAAAAAAAAAGAAATTATCCCATATACTAATCTCACAGTGTTGTCATGGAATCAAATGATAAAATAATGATACTAATTGAGCACATAAAATATATCAAATACTAGCCAAGGGTTTTAAGTGGACTGTGTTATTTTATTCTCATTAAGTGGTGATATCCTTATTTTACAGATAAAGAAGTGAGATTGAATCTATATCTGCCGGACTCCAAAAGCTTGTCCCCTTAATTACGTTCATCTTTAGCACCATTCCCTCAGACCTTTACGAAGGAGTGCCCACAGAGCCTAATAACACACCTTTTACTGGCCGCCTTTCTCTTCCATCTCGACTTCTCTACCGTGTTTCCTAGTATTCCCTAATGTATTAGTTTGCTAAGGTTGCCATAATAAAATATAATACAACCATCTGGATGGCTTAAACCACATGAATTTATTTTTCATGGTTCTGGAGAATAAAAACCTGAGGTCAACGTGTCAGCGGGTTTAGTTCCTTCTAAGGCCTCTCTCCTTGGCTTGTAGATGGCCTCCTTCTTTATGTGTCCTCAGGTGGTCACTCCTGTGCACACACATTCCTGCTGTCTTTCCACATGCCTCAATGTCCTCATCTTACAAGGACATCCGTCATTTTGGATTAGGGCCTACCCTGAAGACCTAATTTTTACTTAATCAACACTATAAAGCCCTTACCTCCAAGTAGGTTACATTCTGAGGTGCTGGGGATTAGGACTTCAACATATAAATCTGGCAGGGGCAGGGGATATGGCACATAATTCAGCATATAATATTACCCAATAAACTACTTCAATTGAAACTTTGTACCAGGTTTGACTTCTTGGCAAACACAAACTACTACTTAAAATGCGAAGGTTTCTGTTTGGTATGTAGTATTAAATATTTCTTTAGCATTTTTGGTAGTGCTAGCTTACTGGCCATTAATTCTCTTAGTTTTCATTCATATTAAAATGCCTTTATTTCACTTTCATTCTTAAAGAGTATTTTTTGCTAGGTGTAAAATCCTAGATACTTCTACTAGGTATAAAATAGGTATAGAGTTCTAATGTTTTCTTTCTTTTGGAACTTTAAATATACCATTCAGTTACCTTCTGACTTCTGATTAAAAGTCAGCTGTCATTACATATCATTGTTGCCGTGTTCACAATGTACTGACTTTCTCTGGTTGCTTTAAATATGTTGTCTTTCATTTTTAACTTCAGTAGTTTCAGTATGATGTGCCCTCATTACCCTGGTTGGTGTTTGCCAAGTATCTTGGATATTTCACCAAATTTGTAAATATTATGGCCATTGATTCTTCAAATTTTTGATCATTTATTCTTTCTCTCTCTCTCTCGCCTTACGACACTCCAGTTATACAGAGTCTGCTTGATGTTGTTCAAAAACTCATTGGAGCTCTGCTCATTTTTTTCCCAAGCTTTCTACTGTTTTTTTCAGATTGGATAATTTCTATTGACCTGTATTTAAGGGTACTAATTCTTTCTTCTGCTATCGCCATCTGCAGTTAAACCCATCCTGTCAGTTTTTTATATCAGGTATTTTAACACCTTATTCTAGAATTTTCATTTGGTTATTTCTTTTTACTTTCTATTTCTGCTGAGATTTCCTATCTATTCGCCCATTAAAATTAAATTTTCTTTTACATCCTTAAGTGCAGTCATAATAATTGCCTTAAAATCCTTGTTAGCTAACTACAACATGTGAGGCATCCTGGGGTTGATCTCTTGATTGTCTTTTCCTTTGAGCACTGGTCATATTTTCCTGTTTCTTCTTTTGTGTGGTAATTTTGGATTGCATCCCAGACATGGTGAATAATACGTTGCAGAGACTGTAAACTCTGTTATGTTCTTCTCAAGAATATTGATTTTTGTTTTAGTTGACAGCTTCGCAGAACTCAAACTCTAAACTTTACCTGTCCATGTTGGGCAGCAGCTGAAAACTCTGTCAGTTCTTTTAGCCTTGTACAAGCTGCTTGGATTCTGCCCTGCACATACATAGAACAGAGTTGAGCCAGATTTCAGCCAGAGTTTGTAGTCCTAAGTGGGGCCTTTCTGTGGCTCTCTCCTTACTGGAATATTCTCCGTAACATTTCAGCTGTGGTTGCTCCAAGCATTAACTTTGAATACTCCAGATTACAAGTTTCTGAGCCTTAGCTCTCTGTATGACGCTGCCTGGAGCCTGCCCTGAGGTAAAGAGTTATAAAGAGGGAAGAATTCATCCAATGGCCTTCCTTTCTTCCAACTGTTGACTCCCGTCCAATTTCTGCCTGCTTTGATCACTTTTCAGTGCCTGCATATAGTTGCTTTCTTCTATTTTGTCCAGACTTTATTAAATGTTATCTATGGGATGGTTGATGTGATACAAGCTACTCACCATTAATGGAAGTAGAACCTCATTTTTTTCTTTACTCAAGAAAAATCTGCTCCATATCTAGACATCTGTATTGTATTTATTTATACAAACCCTATTACTCCCCATCAAAACATGCTTTTTAATTTTTTTACCTTTTAGAGATAAACCTTTTTAGTAAAAGGACTGCCTCCCTTCTCCTCTTCTGGTGCTCCTGTCTCAATTCTCTGTTGAAAAGAAGCTACCACACTACTTTTTCTCCAGACCTCCCTACCAGTAGGACTTTTATACTTGTCTTGACTGACCAGAGGTATATTTTCACAGACTGTCAAAATGTAATCAAGAGCTCTTTAAAATATCAAAATGGATTCTTCATTTACTGGTGAGAAAAATGCACAATTTTATTTATAGTTAAAAAGTATAAAAACTTATTCAAGGTTGAAAGATTATGAAAGAAACCTGAAGAGAAGTAAGGACATTAAATAGAACCAAGCATATCTATTCCCTAATTCAAGGGAAATATTTCATTTCCAAGATCAATCCAAGCAGACAATGGCTTCTAAAAAATGCATACTTGATTTCACAATAGTAAAAATCAATTTTAGAGCTAATTCAGTGATAGGAGGACAGTATAAAATACATCATGCTGTGCTGTGCTGTGCTTAGTCACTTAGTTGTGTCCGAGTCTTTGTAACCCCATGGACTGTATCCTGCCAGGCTCCTCTGTCCCTGGGGATTCTCCAGGCAAGAATACTAAAGTGGGTTGCCATGCCCTGCTCCGGGGGATCTTTCCAACCCAGGTCTCCCGCATTGCAGGTAGAATCTTTACCATCTGAACCACCAGGGAAGCCCAAAATACATCATCCAATGCACTTTAACTGTAATTACATCTTAAAGAATATAAAAATACTACATAGCTGCAAATCCAAAACTTCATTTAATAAGTATTATTCCTAACATTTCTCTCAATGTGTCAAAAAAGATGAAAAGAAGCAGTATAGAGATATTTTCAACTATACAAATTCAGGGCTTCCAAAATACACATACAGAAAAGCCGAGGATGCCACTGTTATTTATACACCTTTTTTTTCCAAATAGAAAATGTTTATATCTAATTCAATTTTACCTCATTAACCCTCAGCAAAGTAAATGCTCTAATTAGACAACAGCATTCATTTAACATTTAACCTACTCATTTAACATTTCACCTACATGTACTAGACATGTGCCAGATACTGTTCTAAGTACTCTACAGATATTAACTCATTTAATCCAAAAACCATGCAATAGAATATGGTAGAAAAAAAATTTTCAACTGAATTGCTATTTTTTCCTTCACTTTTCCATCCCATCCCATCATACATAGTCAGTGAAAGGACAGCAAAAGTCCAGTGAAAAGTGCTTAACTCAGATTCATAAAAATTGAGTCCATTTCTGGCTCTATTTAGGGTTCTGGGTGACATTGGGTTAAGTTAGTAAACCAGAACTTCCCAAACCTAACTGATTAGAATTTGAAGGAGGATGCTATAGCTATAAACAGAACTATTTCTATTTGTTATATATTTAAATTTATATAAATATATATATAAGGTTTTGCCCAAGACTTACTTTGTTTAGAATGGGACTCAAGGATCTGAATTTCCTTTAAAGCTATACATATCTTCAACTTATGATGGGGTTATAAATTATGGGGTTATAAAAAAAATGGGGTCAATAAATCCATCATAAGTTGAAAATAACATAAGTCAAAAATCTAACCTATTGAACATCGTAACTGAGCTTAGTCTACTTTAAATGTGCTCAGAACACTTACATTAGCCTACAGTTGGGAAAAATCAGCTAACATGAATACTTATTTTATAATAAATCTATTTTATAAATTTCATGTAATTTATTGACTACTGTAGTCAAGATGAAAAACCGAATTGTTGTCTGGGCACAGGATGGTTGGAGATAGAGCAGTTATTTACCCTTGTGTTCACGCGGCTGACTGGAAGCTGCCTCATGAGAGAGAGTATTGTACCCATATGGCTAGCCCAGGAAAAGTTCAAACTTCGAAACTCCAAGTATGGTTTCCACTGAACATGTATTGCTTTCACACCATCATAAAATCAAGGACTGTCTGTACAGGTGGTTCTGAAGGTGAGCAGTCACACTTGGGAACCATTGATCTAGTGGTCTTAGCCTTTAATCCCAACAGAACAAGTGTAGAAATACGTGGTCCACAGAAGTGGAAATGAAGGGCAGGATTATAAAGTCTAAATGTCAGACCTCTGTTCTTTATGCATTCTCACTACAGTGGCCACAACATTAGGGCAGAAACATTAGAAATAGTATTATACAAGTGACTGTCATAGCACCTATGTAAACCTACCCCTTTAGGCCTAATGTCAGTACGAGTGATGCAGGAAACAGAGTCTCATAAACTAAAAAACAAATCAAAACAAAATTTTACTTAACTGTGCTGAAAATGGACACACACACCTAAAAGTTTCTAAGGTGATCATATATTTTTCCTTATTCAACTAATCATCAAAATATACTTTTTATTTTTATCTCTAAAATATTTTGACGTCTTACGCCTGACACCATGAAGATGAATAAAATAAAATGTCTGTCTTCAAGGTGGTAAAGACATCTCCATAAACATAAGAAGAGCAAGTTAAGTTTTAAAAATTTAAGTTTGGCTGGATTTCTGAGATTCTAACAGGCAATCAATCATAAGCCAGAAATGCACATAATTGCCATATCAAGCTGGTAGCAATCTATGAAGTCCTAGAAAGAAGGCTAATTTGAGAGTCTCAGGATAAGAGATTGAGTTTGACTTGGCTACTTGACAATTTGTAGCAAGTCTTACAGCCCCTAGGTAAATTTTCAAACCCTCTGACTCTGAGCCTGTTTTTTTTTTTTTAACAATGCATGTCTTACAAAGTTGTTATGAAAACAAAATCAAATACAAATATTAATATGCCATGGGTATTACAGACAATATTTACAACTCTACTAATAATAAAACATGTATTTTGAGTTCTTTTTCCACCAATAGGGATAAACTGCTAGTAACCAACTGCTTTCTCACCTTACTCCCAATACATCTAGGAGGGTTTTATTATTACTATATGTATATCTATTGTTCATTAATATATTTTTTATAAATTGATATATAAGCAGGTATCTAAAAATAAATATGCACATTATATAGCCATGAATATATTTAAATTTATGTTTATATACACATACACCTTTCAAAAGAGAAATACTGAAGGCAGCAATCTAAGAGGCAAAATTTCATCTACTTTGGGGATAGATGCTTGACAAGACCTCAGAGGACTATGTATTATATATTTTTGATTAAACAATGATGAAAATGACAGATTTACAGGAATGCACTTACCTTCATACCTCAAACATGTAACTACATGTAAATTACTATTCTATGGGGATGTGAGTAATGCTTTAATAGAAAATTCCAGTTAAATGACTGCAGTAGACTGATCGTTAATTCTAAAACATGATTCTGACAAAAGCATACATACCTTATACTTCTCCCAAAAGCATAATTAGCTACAAGCAAATGTAAGAATTATAGTTACTAAAACTTCTTACCTTTTTTCCTCATACATAAGGTAGGTTTATAAACAAGAAAAATTAAATTAACAAGTCAAGAAGAAATCCAAGTATATTTTAACACAGAACCCTTCATGTTCTTTGAGTTGTCCAGGCAGCAAATTTCGAAATGCTCATGCATTCTACTGGATTTTAGTGCTGATTATTAATAACATATACTTACCATTATGCCCTTTCATCCAAGTACCTCAAAGAGCTTTTAAAGCAATATATAATATGTCATTTCTTGTAATATCTCTGAGAGGCAGACTGGTAGAAAGTTATTATTAACTCTATTTTATAGTCAAAGAAACTAGGGCACTGAGAGGTTAAATGACTTTGCTGGGGTCATATGGTGAAAAGAACTTTGGACCTCAAGGTCATTGTTCTCATTTCGAGTTCAGTGTATTATCCATTACATGGTTGTTTACTACACCTAAATGTAATTCTATTCCAGGAAAATTGAGAATAATGTATTTGAATAATCTAAGAACTAAAGGTGAGAGTTTATTTTTGTGTGTGTATTTAAAAAATGCTGTTATGCAGGAATATATTATAACTAATAATTAGTCTTTGGTTTGTTGCTGTAGCTACTATTTATAGGGCTTTTGCTACATGTGACTTTCTGAAGCCTCTGCTCAAAAATGATCCATTCTATTTCTGACTGTTTTAAGGTAGGTTAGCATAGCTGTAAACAACCAAGAAGCAGCTGAGACAGGCTCACTAATTAACTTGAAGTTATCTTTCATTGTGTTTCCATTGTTCACTCTTCTGAAAGTCATCATCCTTCTAGTTCTCCATTCAATAGATATCTGTGCAGTCTACCATCCTCAATCCTCCATCTATGGCCAGTTTAACTAATGCCTTGTCAATTATTAAATTTTTAAAATTTAATTAAAATAACAAAGATAGGGATTTCCCTGTCAGTTCAGTGGTTAAGACTCTGTACTACTAAAGCAGAGGACATAGGTTTGATCCCTGGTCAGGGAACTATGATCCCCGATGGTGTACCACGGGGCCAAGTAAATAAATACTCATCTGCTTTTAATAAAAATCAAAAAAAGACTCTTAAAAAATATTATGCTATACTAGTTATAATTGTCATATTCAGCTTTTGCAAGCCTAACTTTTATAGGCTTCCCAGATGGCTCAGTGCTAAAGAATCTGCCTGCAATGCAGGAGACACAGGAGATGTGGGTTCGATCCCAGGTCAGAAAGATCCCCTGGAGAAGGAAATGTCAACCCACTCCAATAGTCTTGCCTGGAGACTCCCACCGACAGAGGAGCCTGGTGGGCTACAGTTCGTGGGATCACAAAGAGTCATGACTGAAGCGACTTAGCACTTGGCACAAGCCTAACTTTTATTGTCCTTGGAAGATCATTAAGTATGTATCACCACATGGGGATTTTTTTTAATGTAATATTTCACCATTTTCCCCAAGAAAAAGTAGGAAGAAAGGAGAAGTGGTTTTAAATCTGTGCTCAATGAAGTGAGACTGCACAGTTCGCTTGAATGTGGTAATACAAGCCTGTGGTGTTTGTTACTTCATACCACATCCTACCCAGAGCTCTAGATATATATATAGCAACTGCCATTAGACAGCACCATCCACACTTAAAATCCACCAGGTCCAAAATGGCAGTGATTTTCTACACCCCACCCCATCCCAATCCTTCCCTATTTGTAAAATACACCTTTATCCTCCCCCCAAAAGCAGGACAAGGCCTAATTACAGTCATTTCCATTCTTTTACCCAGCAAGCACCTGCCCCCCACGAATCAATTGTCATAACCAGTTCATTTGGCATTCTGTACTTTAGGAATTCATCTTTGGTTGTTCACTGCCACTCACATTATGATTCTTTTCTCTTGATTTATATAATGGCCCCTGGTCTACAAGCTCTCTGCTTGCCCTGCTCCTCCCCTCAGCTAATCTATCCCCCACCAATTTAAATTGTATTATCAATCTGTCCAAGGTCATTCCTCTATTCATTGCCTCAGCACAGCATAAGACGGTTCATGATTGGCTCCTGTCTGCTACTTCAGGTTCATCTTTTTCAGCAGCCCAGGCTTGAACTTTTAAGTCCTGTAATTACTACTCAGACTTTTCAATACTATTTGTTCCTTTGCTGCACGTCCTTTTTTGTCAGGATCTGGATTTGCCACCCCACCCCTTTTTGGTACTGTAAAATCCCCTTTAAAAGCTTAAAGCAGTTTCAGTAAACTCATCCATTCTTTTCTCTCTATACCTTGATATACTACACTTCCAACCATAGTTACTTGTTTTCATTAGAGTGGGCATCCTTTGGATGGACTGTGTCAAGAGCCGAGTTGGTACTCAGTTGGAGGGTGGGGAGGCTGGAGGAGAAGGGAGTTAAGTATCAAGAGACAAGACTGTAGCTGCTAACGGGTATTAGTCTAACGCTCTTATTTCGAACCTGTGGATGGATTAAATAAAGCAAACGATTTAGTGGAACTACTTCCAATTTAGGTTCCCAAATTACACGATGGGGCTGCGGGTTGATCTCAATGCCACACCAGACATCAGAGCCGCAGTGTCGTAGGAGGATCGGGAATCCTCAGCAAAGGATCCGACTATCCACCGATGCCAGTTCTTTAGGGATCAGCAGGAGGATAAGAGGCCCAGGGCGGCCACCAGACCTTCCAGCCAGGGCAGGCGACTGACTCATCTCCCGGGATTCGGCCCGCGACGAGCCACGTCGCCGGCTCCACTCGGGAAACCCCGGTCACAGAAGAGTTGCCTCCACCCTAGGACGCCTCGGGAGAAGGGGCTGCCCTCTAGAAGCAAGATGGCGGCCTTCGCTCTCCCCCCTCCTTCCAAAAACCCCCTCCTGGTCCCCAGAAGAGAGACAAGGACGTCGTGGCGCCGAGATCCGGGAAACTCTGCGAGGCCCGCGGCCACTCCCGGGCCCCCGGGAGGTGACTTCACCTCGCTGGCGCAGAGAGCCGGGGGTGGAGCCGTCCTAAAGGCCGTGAAGCCCGCCTTCAACACTCAGAGAGTGGACACGGGAGAGCCCGCGCCCTCCGGCCATTGTTCTCCAGACCCGGCCCCCCACCCTCCTCTCCGCTAGCAGACAGGAAGTTGCTTCCCAGCCGGCCCCGCCCCACTCCCCAGCGCCCCGGAAGTGATCGGCGGCAGCTGCTGCAGAGCGGCCAGGAGGAGGGTGGATCTCCCGAGAGCCGAGCGCCCGGAGTCCTCCTCCACCTCCTCCTGCCGCCCAGGCTCCACCGCCGCCTGTCGGACTCCTCCTTTTGCCGCTCCCGGCGCGGAGCCTCCTAGACTACAAGAGCGGAGCACTATCCGGCTGGAGCCAGCTCAGCCGCGGCTTCCGGAGCCCACGGGGCGGCTGACTGGCTTGCGGTGCAGGTGAGTGGTGCCCACCAGGGCCGACCCGGGAGGGATTGGGGCCGCCCGGGCGGCGGCGGGGGTGTGTCTGGGCGGCGGCGATCCGAGGCCCAGGCGCAGGGCCCGGACGCCGAGATTGCACCTCCCGCGTTCTGCCCGGGAACCAGCTGCGGGACGAGCCCGAGCTGGAATCCGGGGCGCCGTGTTCGCTGCTGTGCGGGCTAGTGCACTTGCCGAGAGCGGGCGGTTGCGGCGGGTCCCCCGAGCCCGGCACCCCGTTGAGTTGGCCTCGTCGGAAGGTCACCCTGCATCTCTGGCCCGCCGCGCCGAGGTCCCCGCCTGGGCGGTGCCCGCGACCTGGGGGACCCGTCGCCGCAGTCCCCGCGCCTCACTCCGCCCCTCTCCCCTCCTTCCCTTTCTTCCACTCCTTGTCTGTTTGCGGGCAGTTGCTTTTTAAACATCTCTGGTGGGGTTTTGTGCCAGTTAAAGGAATGGGTTTTACAGGTTGAAGTCATTAGATGGTCCGCACTGAACTAAATAACTGGTCCTGGGCTCCTGTACAGGTTTAGCCAATAGTCAAGAATCAAGCCTCTGAAACGGGGACGCGATAAGGGTGTTTTGAGCAAGGGGGTGTTTCCTCGGTGGTTCGTGCTAAAGGTTTTCCAAAAGTGAAAGATGTGATATGTGTGCTCCAGGCTGGGTATCTGTGTGTAAGTGGGCGGAGGTGACGGCGCAGAGAGGTGGCAGTGTTGTTTCAAGGTTTAGGGAGAATCAGGGAGTTGACTGGCCTTTTCTCGGGAACCTGAATGTCCAGACTTGTGAGAGCTCATCCAAGTGTCATTGACGTTGTTTGAGAACTCCGGGACCACGCCCTACCTATCAAGCTAAAAAGCACCTAATTTACGAATTGTGTCGGGAGCGGGGAGGCGGGGAGAGGATCGTTATAAAATATGTGTCATGAGTTAATTCTTGTCCTGGAAATAAATTCCGATTTTAATCATGCTCCACATATTGAATAACACATTTCATTAGTAAATTCATTTCCACTGAAGGAAAGGTATTCCTCTTAGCTTATGTTTATTAGTATATTTCAGTGTGTATTATTAGCTTACTTTTTTGTCTATATTAATGCAATATTATAAAATGACTCGTGATGCTTAAAACATTATTTTTAGTCTTTGAATTTCTTAAGGGTCAGAGTCATGTCTTTCTCATCCCTGTGCTTACATGGCATGTGCCCAGAATATAGAAGTTATTCACACAGTTCTTCACTGAGTGAATGAATGTATAGGTGATCTCACAGTTGCCTTCGAGTAGTCATTTATTTTGTTGGGCTAAGGTTTTTTGTTTGTGTTTTTGTTTCAGTTTTGGGGCACATGCAAATTTTGCTTTGTCTTTCCGTTCTTTAGTATGGTCAAAGGACAAATCAAGAAGAATCGTTTGCCATCCTTCCAAAACTCTCCTCCTCTGAAATATTAAAATTATATTTGGGGTGTTGTGATTGGTCATTATAATAACTTGTATTCAGTGGGAAATGTTTACCACTTGAGCTTTTTTGCCCAGGATTATCAGGATTTCCTGGTGATAGTAAATTGTGTTTGGAGTTTGTAACCATACCCTATCTTAATCAAACAGAAAATCGGGAGTTACCACTGTTGGGATAGTGTGGTACATCGCAAAATTGCTTATAATGGCTCATTTTTTCCCCATGGGTACATGAAGTCTGACATAACAAGTCCTCTTGTTACGACCTTGACATGACTTACCAATAGCCACTTTCACATGATTTTTCAGGGATCCAGATGCTGTTCTCCCGTGTGTCTGCGGAGTGTGCAGTCGTCTGTATCAATTATTTTGAAGTAATTCTTCATACAACACTTTCTTTGCAGGGCTTTCAGGGAAAGGGGGCTAATTGTAGGAAAGAATATTGTCTACCATTTGATCAGGGAGATAATTTTTGCCTGTGGATGGTTGGGTTATTTTCACTGTAGTGAGGTTGAGATAAAAAAGCGCTGATACCTTCTTTTCTCTCCAAATGTCTGTGCTTCTGCAGAACAGAAATAAATGTATCAGTATCACTTCTTGTATCTGTGTACCAGTGTAATATGCACAAGTACATGGATTGCAAAGACAGTTACTTTTAAAGTATTGGATTAAGAGGCTGTGAGTATTCATGGGGAAAAGATTGTAATTTTCAAGAAGTAGGGAGATGGTTCATGGTTTTCATAATTGTGATTTTCAAGAAGTAGGGAGATGGTTCATGGTTTTCGTTGTTTTATGAAATTTTTCATTTTAGACACTAAGGAGACCGAAGCCTGCAGTTTCTTATCTCAGTGACGTAACCACTATACAGAGGTCAGATTTCCCTTATTTTAACAACCCTCTTGGTAATAGCATTGATTGCCTGCCAAGCACTGTGATAAGAACTTTACTTGTATTATTTTTAATCTCCACACTACAGGAGGTAACTTTTCCATAGTTTACCAAGGCTAAGTGAAGTTAATTGCTGGAAGCTGGGCACTAGTGAGTAACGTTGTCAGGATTTTGAAGTAATGATTGCTTAGAGCATTGGCTATTGCAATTAATCCTAAAAGACTGAGAAAAAAATTCAATTTTTGATTTAGCTGAGCTTTAAGATAGCAAAGATACTGATCTCCTCAGTATTCTTGGCCATCAAATGGGGCCTGGGGTAACCACTGACCCTGGCCAGGTGGCTTCAGACAGCAGCCAGTCTTCTGTTTGTGATCTTTCATATGTTATCCCCTTCTGCATGTGCCATGATGAAAAAATGGTTGGGCATTGTTCGTGTAAGTGTCCTGGGAGAGTAGACCATCAGGAACTCAACTTTGATGATTACTTTTTACCTTTCAAGTAGCTGAATAGTCCCTATTTAAGAAGACTGGTGGAGGCTTGTTTGTAGTGACCTTTCCTGAAATCTTGTTTTTTAGCTCTTTCTTGGACCGAAGGAGATACAGGAAATTATCCTCCAGCCCCCACTAGTAACAGTTATTATTCTTTTTTTTCTTTAGCTCTAAAACATCTTTCTTACTACTTCATTGCACTCATAAGGATTTGGTTACAATATAGAAAAAGCGAAATTAAAGCTCTTGAGTTCGTAAAGATGTTTGAATAAATTATAGAAAAGAATTTGCATCTTTGACTTATTACATCTGCAGGCGAAAACTTAATTTCTCAACATCAGAGGGTATTCTCTCTGATCCAAAAAGCAGGCTTCCACAAAATACGTTAGTATTCTTAAATATGCCACAGCTAGAGTCCTGTATCAGATTCAGTAGACAGACATATTGCTTGACACACATAATCTCTTTGAAGTCTGGGATCCAGTTTCATTGCAGAATTCACTTATTGAAACTGAATATCAGGGTTTGTCAATGTCATCTTGGAGAATAAAATACAGCAAGGTTATGAAATGACTTCTACCCCCAAATACATTGTGAAGGTGGGGCAAAGATCCCCAGTTTCTAAATAGATCATGATTGTAGTCTTTTAAACCTCAGGATCTCTGCTTTCTTGTGCAGTTGAGAAGCTAGCATAGTAATCCATTGAAAATGAGGCTGCCCCGCTACTGAGTGATTGCAGATGCTTTAGTTCTGCTGCCCTATCTAGATCTATTCTGGATTCTTGTAGCAGCCTTTCAGTCTCTGATTGGGGTCTCCCTGCCCAATCTTTTCTCCACACTTTGGGGGTTAGAGCATTCTTGATACTCCCATGCTTAAAACCCTTTCACACCTCCTTCTTGATAATTAATAAAATCCAAATTCCCTTTATCCTTAATTTCATATATAAGTTTAGCTTATACCTCTCCAAAAATTGTATCTTGATTCAATTTTTTTTCTCTCAACCCCATCTCTCAAAACAACAACACACGAAAAAACAACTTTCAAGACTGGGCTAGTTGCTCCCCTTGTGATCTGCCATAAAATCTACCTTATTCTACTATGGACAGTGCCTTCATTAGCCTATTATAAATTTTGTTGACCACAGTCTATAGTAACCTCGTAACTACAGGTACCCATGCATTCTTAAAAGCCTACACAGGACTTTGTCAGAAGTTCCCAAACTTCCTCAGTTCTTAATGACATCCTTATTCCTGGTGGCTCAGATGGTAAAGAATCTACCTGCAATGCAGGAGATCAGGGCTTGATCCCAGGGTTGGGGAGATCACCCGGAGAAGGGAATGGCAACCCACTCCAGTATCCTTACGTGGAGAATTCCACAAAGGAGCCTGGGGAGTTACAGTCCATTGGGTCGCAAAGATTTGGACAGGACTGAGCGACTAACATACTACACTACAATTAATATCCAGTATCTTTCAATTACAAATGATATTATAATGCTAATCGTTGTTTCTTTGTATTGTTGAAAGCATATCTTCAGGGCAAATGTATATGTAAGATTTGTTAGATTTGCCAAATTTTTCTTCTGTAGGATTGTAGTATTTTGAATTCCCACCTGTGGTATATGAATACTGCAGCTTCTGCTAATCTGAAAGATGAGAAATGGTATCTCAGTGTAGTTTTAATTTGTATTTCTCGTATTAGAAGTGAACTGAACATTTTTCCATATGTTTAAGGGCCATTTTTTTTTGTATGTTTAAAATTGCTCGTGTTATTTGCTCACTTTCTAAATAAATTTTGGTCTTTTCTCCTCAGAGTTTAAAACTTCTTTATATTTAAGAATATTAGTCATTTAGCTTTGCCATATATTGCAGATACTTTGCCCAGTTATCTTTTGGCATTGCTAGTGGTACATGTGTTTTTTTTTTTCTTTTGACTTGCAATAATTTGTTTCTGTGTAATAAAATGTATTAAATTTATTGCATCTAGATTTTTAGTCATAGAGAGCCTTTTTGCTGCCCACAGGTTAGAGAGAAATTTAGCCATGCTTTCTTCAGTACTAATACAATTTTATTTATAATACAGAGAGCATTCAGCTCTGTGATCCATTTGGAGTATATTTCTGTTTTGATGTAAGGAATGGATCTAATTTTATTGTTTCCACATGACTTTCCAGTTGTTCTGATGCCACTTTTAAGAGAAAACTTTGCCCCCTTTATCATGTACTAGATTTTCATATGCAATTGGGTGTGTTTCATTCTTTTGTATGTCTGACTATTCATGTACCAGTAAGTACTACACTGTTTTAATCATAAAGGCTTTGTATATGATTCAATGTCTGGTAGGGCTAGTTCCCCATTATTGCTCCTCCTTCAACGTTCCTTACTAGTCTTGCATGTCTTATTTTTTTATTTGAACTCTAGTAATTAGTTTGTCTAAGTCCATTGAAAAGCTTACTATTTTATTGAGATCACATTAAACTTACTATATAACTTAGAACACCTTAATCTTAAGCGAAATCTTTTCATTTTCTTAAATCCACTTTTTTGTCTCTGCAGAATCATTTATACTTACTTTGTATAAGTTTTGAACATTTCTTGTTTATTCCTACGTATTTTGTATTTTGTCTTTTGTTGTTACTATTATAAACAGAATTTTCTTATCCATTGTATTTTATCATTGCTTCTCTTTGGCCCAGCTATACGGTTACTTGTTGTTCAGTAACTCAATCGTGTCTGACTCTTTGCGATATATAGTTATGTCACCTGTAAATAAAGGTTTTATCCTTTTCTTTTCCAGTGTTTATATGTCTGTCTGTCATATCTAATTGCATTGATTACTATCTCTAGAACAATGTTAAATAGTGGTGTTAGGAGTGTCTTTGACAGAGATGCTGATTGTTTTATTGTATTATCTCTTCTGTGCATGTACAAAGATAAAGATTACACTAGATATTAATTTAACTGTGGAAATTGCTTGCCATGGCTGCAGTCCTTCACTGTTTCTGTGATACTTAATGTCAATAGATATGAGAGGCAGGAAGCTTGTCTTACCTAGTGGGCAACAGCAAAGTGTAATGATAATCAAGGTGAGGTACTGATCCTTAGCTTCCCAGTTCATACAACCATTCCTAAGTTCTGTCCCCGCCTCTCCATATAATTCTTCCGAACCTCATTGTAATCTTCACTCAGCAAGTCATGGGTGCCACAGGTTAAAAGCAGCCATAGGTCTATGAAAATCTAAGAGTTTCCTTCTAGGCTTGCATGGTCTTTAAGTGGTTTCTGTGCCTAGCAGATTAGGCTCACCTTGTATTGATATGATTATGGCTTAAGTCCTTAGTCAATAAGGCAAGTCAGACTTGTAATTAGATGAGTTTATCCATGGGGTGGCCCATGGTACACAGATGTGGGGTAACTGTAGGCAAGCTTGTAGGGCTTGGGTCCATTTGGCCTCCAGAATTCATTTATAAATGATCTAGGCCTCTGGCTGGAGGTATATGTTAGTGTGGAACCAGATGCTGGCGTCCTGGGCACATTCCATTCGCATGGCAGTTATGGACACACACCAGTGCTCAATCTCCCGTGTTCTGGAGAATGTTTTCATTTCACTGCCATCTGCTTCACCCAGAAAGTTCAAGTAGCATATTTTCTGTAGATTCTTGTAATTTCAAGATTATCTAGGTCCATTTTGTGAACTTGCAGTCCACATCTCATTTTCTGTCTCAGTCATTCTATTTCCTTTGCCAGGAGTGCAGGGTGATGGGATATTTATTAATTTCTTGTCCCTTGTGCCGAGGAACTCCTCCCTAGAAGTCCCTTCAAATCCCAGTGTGTGACCTGTAAGTCCATCTTCGTTGTCCCAGAAATGCTGGCAGGTCTCTAGGTTGAGGAGCTCTCGCCCCACCGGTGAGTGTTCTTGGTCTGTGGCCAGTTGTCTGTCTCCAGTTTTTGCCGGGATCTGTGTTGCCTTTTTCTGTGTGGGTCTTGCTGCCTCCTTAGTCCACAGTTCAGCCCTGGGCAGGTGGTGGCTGGGGGCTCTCCTGCCTTGAAGAGCCTCAGGTCTCATCCTCTGCTACATGCTGCTACCCTGATATCTGGGCTTGCAGTTGGCTGATCTTTTCTGTTCCCTGTTTTTTTGCCTTATTTCCCCTGCCCCCATCTTTTTAGTCTGAGGACATTTCGTCTTCATCTTTCTGCCTAAAACGCTTTCCTGTGACAAAAAATCCCCGTCCTCTGAGATCTTAACTTTCTGGGACACCAGCCTTAGTCTCTTAGTGCTTGGACTATCGGTAACTTTACTACACTACCCTGTCAGTCTTTAAGATCTCAGTATTTGAGGTGTCTACGTTACAATTAAAATAAGTGTCTATGTCTATTACTTCATCTATTCTTATTTGCTGAGCTTTCTTGATCCCTCAGAATAAAATAAAACTTGATCATTTGCTCTATCTTTTCTTCTTTTTTTTTGCTCTATCTTTTCTTGTCCTTTGCTTTGGCCCAGATCATTAAACCCACCCTTGATTTTGTTTTGTTAAAGTTTGTGTATATATATTTGGTTTTGTTTTGTTAAAGTTTGTGTATATATATTTGGTTACAACTGTTTGAACTTTTTGCACATTCATTAGTCATTGATTTTTTTTTTATCCTGTCAACTGTCTTTTTATGTCCTTTGCTTATTGGGGTGGGGATGGGGAGGCTGGTTTTTTTTAATGATGAATTTGTCAATTTATAATTCACATAAATTTACTTTTTAAGTGTTTAATTCAGTGCTTTTTGTTTGAACTTCCAGGTAAATGGTCCTTTTGATTCATAACAGGATTCCTGTCTTAAATTACTGTGTCTGAATTTAAGCCATTAAAACTCTAAATTGTTTAAAAAGTACACTGTTAACAGATTGTGGTATAGTAAGTAGAAAGACAAAATACCCAAATTAGAGTGGTGAAAGGGAATTATTCATATTGAACACTGACAGTGCTTTGAAGAATTGTTCGTACAGTGTTGACTACAAAATTGAGGAACTCCAGTTTTAGACAGGAGTAATCAGATATGATGCTAGGTTTAATTCTATGTTTCTGTTCTAGGAAGGTACAAAGTGTAAGTGACTAAATTCTTTTAAATTGACACCTAGCACTTTTGTGTATATGATTTCATTTGATCTTTGTATCAGCCAAAGAGATGATAGTATACCTCATCTCTGTGCCTCTTTCTGAAAATGCACAGAGAACTACATCAGTGAGTCCTATTACATTTGCATTTTAAAATGAGAGTGCTCCATGAAAAGATGTTCAGTGTCACCCGTTAGGGACATGCAAATCAAAACTGCAGTGAGATATCACCTCACACCTGTTAGAATGACTTTTATCAAAAAGGCAATAAACCACAAGTGTTGGCAAGGATGCGGGAAAAAGGGGATCCTTAGATATTGTTGGTTGTTGTTTAGTCAGTAAATCAAGTCTGACTGTTTGCGACCCGTGGATTGCAGCACTCCAGGCTTCCCTGTTCTTCACCATCTCCCGGAGTTTGCTCAAATTCATGTCCATCGAGTCAGTGATGCCATACAACCATCTCATCATCTGTCGTCCCCTTCTCCTCCTTCCTGCAATCTTTACCAGTGTCAGGATCTTTTCCAATGAGTTGACCCTTTGCATGAGGTGGCCAAAGTATTGGAGCTTCAGCATCAGTCCTTCCAATGAGTATTCAAGGTTGATTTCCTTTAGGATCGACTGGTTTGATCTCCTTGCTGTCCAAGGGACCCTCAAGAGTCTTTTCCAGCACCACAGCTCGAAAGCATCAATTCTTTGGCTCTCAGCCTTCTTTATGGTCCAACTCTCACATCCATTCATGACTACTGGAAGAACCATATCTTTGACTATATGGACCTTTGTTAACAAAGGTTTGTTGGCAACAGATTTCTCTGTTTTTTAATACACTGTCTAGGTTTGTCAAAGCTTTTCGTCCAAGGAACAAGCGTCTTTTGGTGCAGCCACTATCGAAAATAGTATGGAGACCCCTCAAAAAGTCTAGAATAGAGCTACCATATAATGTAGGTGTTCCACTTGTGGGTATTTATCCAGAGAATGTGAAAACATGAACTCAAAAACATGTATGCACTGCTAGGTTCATCACCTTATTTATGATTGTCAAGATTTAGAAATAGCTTCCATGCCCGTCAGCAGATGAATGGGTAAAGAAGATGTGGTATACACAGACACACACATACCACAAGATACTACTCAGCCATGAAAAAGATGAAAGCTTGCCATTTGTGACAACATGTACCTTGAGGGTATTATGCTAAGTGAAATAGGTCAGAGAAAGATAAATACCTTTTGATTTTACTCATTTAGAATATAAAAAGAAAAAAAAGTGAAGAAATCAAGCTAAAGCGAATACAGAGAACAGAATACTAGTTATCAGAAGGGAAGGGGCAGGGGTGAGGGCAAAACAGAGAAAGGGGATCAGCTGTATGGTGACAGATGAAAAGTAAATTCTTGGTGAGCACATTGTAGGATATGGGAGAAGTAGAAACATATGTTGTACAGATGAAATTTATATAATGTCGTAAGCCAATATTACCTCAATAAAAACAATGTTTAAAGAGAGAATATAAAATGAGTACTCTTTTCCCCCAACTTTGTGCTTTGAAAGATTGTTTTTAATTGAAGTATAGTTGGTTTACAATGTTGTATTAATTTCTGCTGTACAGTAAAATAATTCAGATATATATATATACACACACACATTCTTTTTTTTATATTCTTTTCCATTATGGTTTATCCCAGGACAGTGACTGTAGCTCCCTGTGCTATCCAGTAGGTCTTTGCTGCCTTGAAAAGTTTACAAAAAAGTTAATAAGAGTACTATGTTGAAAGCCAGTAGTTACTAATCACTTTATATTCACCAATTATTGTTGTGCTACATTTGCTTTACCTTTCTAAGTGTAGATGCTTTTATTTTTCTGAGTTGTTTGAAAGAAGGTTGGAGACATGAAATTTCACCTCTGTGTACTTCCGAGTTTACTTCTTCTGAGGATGAAGACATTCTCCCGTATTACCACACTACTACTGTAATATCTAAGAAAATTGGCAGAAATTTCATGACATCATCTGATATCTAGTCCAAGTTCAGATTTTGTTAATTGCCGCCTATCGTCTTTAACAGCTGTTTTTTTCCTCCTGATCCAGGGCCAGTCAAGGTTCATAATTTCTGCTTGCCTGTTTTGACTTCTCTCGCCTCTTTTCACTTTTTCTAAGTAACTTTTTGAGACGTAATTTACATACCATAAATTCACTCATTTTAGATTTACAGTGATTTTTAGTAACTTTACTGAGTTGTGTAAACCATTACCATAATCCAGTTTTAAAACATTTTCATCACTTCAGTGTAAAATCTCTTATACACCTTTGCAGTTAATTCCCATTCTGAGTATACTACATTTTGCTTATCCTTTTACTGGTTGATGGACATTTGGATTGTTTCCCCTTTTTGGTTATATGAATAATCCTGCTATGAACATTCATGTAGAAGTCTTTAATGGACATATGTTTTCATTTCTCATTGGTAATGTAAAGTGAAATCTCTAGGTTGTGTGGTAGGTTGATGTTTAATACATTATTTTGCATTCCCACTGGTGGCTCAGACGGTAAAGTGTCTGCCTGCAATGCGGGAGACCTGGGTTTGATCCCTGGGTCAGGAAGATCCCCTGGAGAAGGAAATGGCAACCCACTCCAGTACTCTTGCCTGGAAAATTCCATGGATGGAGGAGCCTGATGGGCTACAGTCCATGGGGTCACAAAGAGTCGGGCACGACTGAGTGACTTCACTTCACTTTTGCGTTCCCACCAGCAATATTTGAGGATTCTTGTTTCTCTGCATCTTTACGAACAATTGTTAATCATGTTTAAAAAAATTTTATTGCCGTTCTGTTGGGTATAAATAAGTATCTTAAGAATTTAATTTGAGTTTCTCTAATGAATGATAGTGTATCTTTGCATGTGCTTATGGTTAGTCTTCCACCTGTTTTCTTTAGTGAAGTGTCTACTGAAATCTTTTGCCCAGTTTTTAAAAATTGGATTATTTTTCTTACTGTGTCTTAAGAGTTCTTTGAGTTCTGGATACAGGTCCTTAAGATCTGTGATTTTAAAAGATTTTCTCCTAGAATGTAATGAAGTTAACCACAAGCCTTGCTTAATTTTTCTAATTTGCCATGGGGCTTTTTGGAGAGTTGGAATAAGAGCTAAATCTTCTGTTTGTAATTCTTCCACATGTCTAGTACTGAAGTACTAGATTAATTAAAGACTAACTAATCAAAGACAGCGTAGACCCCTTTCTCTTCCTTCTGCCATTAAGCAGTGAGAAACTCTTCCTTTCTAAGCTGTAAGAAACGAATAGAGACCCTGTAAACCGTTAGCATTCTTTGAGTTGTAAGAGTCAGAAATCCAGTTTAGGCTACCTTAAGCACAACAGAAATGTGCTGGCTTTCTCTCCTTCCCCAGCTCTGCTGCTGCTTTTTTCGTCCTGGCAGACTGTGTGGTGGCCACGTTCATCTCCAGATTCATCAAAGAGCCAGTCTCTCTCACCCCTTTAAGGAGTGGAGTACCCTGGCCAGCCTGTCTCTTGTCCTGCTTTGTCGGCCTGCCCCCTATATAGTCCCATTGTAACTGCAGTAGGAGAGAGTGGTTCCCGCAAGAAGAGGGCGTGCTGGCAGACAAGCCATGTTTATGCCTCTTCAGGGGCAGCGGGTCATTTTCTGCTCGCTTTTATGAAATCAAACCAAAAGTAATGAATAGGATACTAATATCTGAAGTTTAAGGGGGAAATCACATTTGTTAGCTGATTAAAGTAGCCTTTACTAGTAGCACTTTTTCTTGCCTAACCAAATACAGGTGATATTTGGCTTAAGCTAAAACATTCCAGGTATCTCTCCCATGGAAGTGAGGGGAGGACCTACATTAACAATGATAACAACTTGATAACTGTGGCTGATTTTTCTGTACTTCTCTTGCGTGTTTTTTTATGTAGTTTTCTTTAGCTCTCTGAGTGGGGGTTATAGCCAACTCTCTTGGAGTTCCTGCATTCCTACAGATTGCTGAAACGCATTTTTATAATTAGTTTCCTTCCTCTCTTCTTTCATTTACTTGGATTCTCAAGCTCTGTCTGTGTCCATATGTTACATGATTCATCTTCAAAGCGGGTTGTTTTTTTTTTTTTTCCTAAAGTAAGGCTTGTTCCCAGTTCCTTTTCATGACATTGAGTGTATGGTGATGGTGACGGTGCTATTGATGCAGTTGTGATTTTCCTGCTCAGAAAAGAAAATATTTTTCATCACTCGGAGCATTTATAATCTAAACTCTTGAGTAGTCATATAACTGATATGTAGGTGCTATCATGAAGTCAAACAAATAATTTTGGGTACTGTGGCTCTTGTGTTGCATCTATACTTTTCCAGTATTCTTTAGGATTTATTTTTAGTGTGAAAATAAATGCAGAAACAAGAGCTTCTGATTTTGGACTGTGTATAAAATGTATCATCTTTTACAGAGTTAGAAAAGGTCTTCAAAGGGCAGCTAATACATTCTTCCACTGTTTACAAAAATCTCCTCAAAAACTCCTCAGCCACTAGCCATTGCTTAAACACTTGTGGTGGTATTGTGGAAATTATGTGTTACTTCTGGATGTCTTAATTTTAAAATCCATCCTTGTTTTAAACTGTTGCCTATTATCTTGTGGCTTCTCTTTATTCCTGTTTCCTCTGGAGAAGCACTTAGCACACAAATATGTTTTTGAGCCCTTGATAAACAGTGCATCTGTTGACAGAGTCAAGAATAGTCATTTTCACAGGTACCTTTCTTCGAATAATTGAAGATGGCAGCCATGCAACTCCCTTGCCAGCTTCCCAAGCATCTGCCTGTTCAGACACATCCTTCATGTAGTTAGTTCCCTAACCATCTTGGTCATAAGCTTCTAAAAATAATACAGCAACATTCACTTATTTGGAGGTCAGACTTTACAACTTGAAATATGAAATGTACTTAGGGAGAAGGACATGACTAGAATTTGGAGCTTTCCTTCCATGGCCAGACCCTGACCCAAACATTTCAGATTCATTATTTCCATTTAATCATCCAAACACAACCCCATGAGGTAGAAGATGTTCCCCAGTGAGAATTAGAAAGTAAAGTTTCAAAACAAACAGGAGGTGGGTGGGGGGGAAGATACCTTTGAACATCCAAAGTAGGAAGGTAAGATCCTAACACTAAAGGCTATTATGTGTCCAGTGCTCAAGAGAATAGTAATAAGTCTTTCAGAACCTACTTACTCTTGTTTACATCTAACTGCAATAAGCCTGGTAATTTGCTTCCAGACAGTTTTTCGGGATAGAGGGGTGCTCTGAAGGCTCGTAGACAGTTAGTGATCAGTGAGGGACAGCTGTGAAAGGAAGGGATGAGGCAGAAAGACTATAGCATGACAGTGGAATTTAGAGTTTCATCTTCTAGAGCTATTGAATCTAGGGAAAGCTGCCCTAAATTCATAGTCGCCTCTGAGAACAGGGTGATAGTTGACCATTATGATTCTGGGTTATCAAGAAAAAAATTTTAAACTGTTCAGTTAAGGTGAAGAATCTGTGAGACATGAAATTCTGAACTCAATTTTTGTCAAATGCAACTCAGAAATTAAAATGTCATCCTATCCAAATACTGCTTCTGATGGCTAAGTTGCCTATTTTGATTATTGGCTTGTTGAGAAATTTTCATGATTATTATTTTTTGATGTGTGTATGTGTGTGCGTGCTTATTCATATCTGACTCTTTGCAACCCTGTGGACTGTAGCCCACCAGGCTCCTCTCTCCATGGGATTTTCTAGGCAAGAATACTGGAGTGGGTTGCCATTTTCCTACTCCAGGGGATCTTGCCAACCCAGGGACTGAACCCATGTCTCTTGCATCTCCGGCACTGGCAGATAGGTTCTTTACCACTGCACCAGATGTGTGTATATTGAGGGTTAAGTATACCTGGTAAACAGGAGGTGCCACTCTTTGATGATTTGGAGAGCTAAGCTTTACCTTTTATGGCTTTAATTGAATTCCCAGGGTTTTCCCATCTTGGACATGTTAAGCACAGCTTGACTGGTCCATGTCCCTTGCTGTCAATTACTAAGTATTTAGAGAATGCTGTTATTAGACTAAGTGAAACATAATTTAAATTTTCAAGTAAAAATATATGTGAATGCTTTTAAGATTATCTAGTTAACAGTTGCTTGCTTTTTTCTTAAATTAGGAAGTAAAGGAAGAAGATTATATTACTCCAGAGATACTTTAGTTTCAGCCTTCATCTCATTTTCCTCCAAATCCCAGCTGTTGATTTGGTTGTTCTTTCAATGTAAGTAGTGAAATAATTGCTGTTTGTTATTCTTATGAATTTAAACTGTATCTAATTTTATTACATCTTTAAAGCTTTGATACAAATATTGACAATTTGTTCTTCAATCAAAAAAGACTAGTTAAAAATGTACAGTCCAGAATATTTATAGGGTCTTTTTTTGGTTGTTTAAAACTCAGGAGTAATTCTTTTCAGAGCATTACTGTCATAGAGAACTGTAAGATAGTAAGCATATCTGTGTTCTCAGTGAAATTTTAGTAACTTCTTAAGAACAGTGTTGTCATGCAGTGTAGAATGCATGTCATCATCTGACAGATTTATGCAAAATGTAGGAAACTGTTTCTGCTTATGGATTGCCTTTTGCTGTTTCTTTACCGATAAATCAAGAAGTATGATATGACCAGGTTTCCTTAACTCTTAAATCTTAAAAACATGAAGTGCTCTTTTGATTATAATTGTTAACACCATTTGGGTCAGAATTTGTTTTCAACTTAATGTCAGTATAAAGTATTATCAGTTACAATAAAGCTCTTGGGCCAAGGAGTAACAGCAGCAAATTTCCTTTTTGTAGGTTATTTTTGTTATATTAGTCAATAAACCTCTGTTTGAAATCTGTGTCACAGTGTTACAATCGGGCAGATGGGTTCAAAAAGAAACAATCCCTTTTAAGGCAGTCATATGAAAGTAATTTTGAGATGAAAGTTGTTACTAATGTGTGTTTTCTTCATTCCAAAACTGGGACATGATGGCAAAAATGGTCTTATAAATGAAGTGAAAAAGGGAAGAAAGACAGTAACTGAGAGGTTCTTTTCCTTTAGCAATTATAGTGTGTTGTTTTTTTTTTTTAATATTTGAAGCTGATAAATACACATTTATTCTTGGTACAGTGTAAAGTTTTGAATAGAAGTATAGAACATTTTGGGGGAGACAGTAGGCACGGTGAATATTGAACATAAGTTATGTTTAATGTTTATTGAGTGAATAAGCACTGTTGTGTGCCAGGCGCTGTGCTAGACACATTGAGGGAAGGTACTTAACCCCCACTTAGGTAACAGGGGGCACTCCCTAGAAGTGACCACAGGAGGATGAATAGGAGTTTGATAAAGGAGATGAATCACGTTGAGTTGGACTTCAAGTGTTCAGAACTAGGGAATAAAATTCATGCCATGCCCTTTAGAGGGAGTGTGGTGTATGCCTGAGGGGTGGGGTAGGGAAGCAGAAAGGGCGCAGGGGAGAGGACTGGGAGAGTTGCAGGCAGATGTTAAAGCCCCTCATTTCAGGCCTCTGGGGAGCCACTGGAAAAATTGAGGAAGCATCACGATCAAGTTTGCCTTTTGAGTGTTCTCTGCAGCAATGCTTCTGAAATAATCTCTGTTAAGGTCTATTTTTAAAATTTTCTGTACATAGCAGACTGATACTTTCGTAAAATATAGTAAAAAATACTAGAAAAATGAAAATTTAAGAAGACAGAAAACAAGCCCATTTTAAAAATTAAGTTGGACAAACATAAAATTACTGTCAAGTTCCTCTTTGAGTTTCTAAATGTATACTCTAAAATTGGTTCTTTCCTATTCTTGAACTAGTTATGCTTTGAGCACCTCTCCTGCAGAGGAGTACTCTCTCTTTGATCGTGTGCCCCGTCAGGACAGAATTCTGGAAACTCTCATGTGTATGTTCACTTTCAAATCATGTCCGTGTGCTACTGTGCAGTTATACGATATGTGCCATAAACTGTAAATACAAATTGAAAAATAACAAGAGATTGTATTAGCTGTTTTAAATGAAAATGTTTTATTCTTAGTAATTAAAAAAATACACTAAAATATTGTTTAGTGAGAGCAGTGTAATTGAATGCTTCATTACAGCTTCTGAAAGACTTGGTTCATTCATAAAATAATCAGTGTATTAAATCATCATATTGTGTACTTTGTATATAATTCTACTGTCAATTATATTTCAATAAAGCTGGAAAAATTAAGTAAGAAATAAATTGTCTTGGCTCTCTTCCAGATGATGCCAGACCATAATATATACAAGAACCCCTGCACACGTGGGGTCTCCTTTATAGTGGAGGTTATTAACACTTTGTGACTCTAAGGCCTGGTTTTAGGGTTGAGTTTGTTTTGTATTTGTTGTAATGACTGTCATAGTTGAAATAAATGCTTTATAAAGTATATAGATCAAAATGGGAGAACTGTGTTGTTGGTTGTGTTTCCTTAGTAGTGGGCCTCAGTTTTTAGTTTGATCCAGCAGTTAATGACAAATTTTTAATGAAGTTTGTCTTGTTCATTTTCTTTTCCCCTGATGTCAGTCAGTTGTTACAAACTCATCAGAATGTCTTCCGTTTGTGTGTGTGTGTGTGTGTGTATTTTTAATCAGTGTTTTCAAAATGCAGTGAAACTGTAGATTTAAACAGGTTAGGAATTTTCAAATTGGTATTCAGGTGAGATGTAAAGTGGGCATATTACATTTATAAGGGTACAAACTTGTCAACTCTTTGTTTAGTTCTCTGTATCCATTCACTAATACCACAACTGTCTTTATAGCTTTCTAATAAATCTTCTTAGTCAATATAGTAAGAGTCAGCAAATATTTTCTTAAGGGGCCAAATGTTAAATGTTGTAGGCTTTACAGGCCAAATGGTCTGTTATAGTACACACCTCAGCCACTGTAAATAGAAGGCAGCCATAGATAATAAATACATAAATAATTTGGAATTACTATGTCCCAGTAAAAGTTTATGTACAAAGAAGCATTTTGCTGTGAACCTGAACTGCTCTTAAAAAATGAAACCTATTAAAAAGATGAAAGCAGAAAAAAAACCAGCGTCACTTTTTTGTTCTTCCTGCCAGAGATACATAACCTGAATCTGATCATCGTACAATTCACTTAAGGGACATTCTATGAAATAAATTGGTCAGTAATCTTTAAAATTCCCAACTTCATGAAAGTCAAAGAAAATATTAGGAATTCTTCTAAACTGAAGATGACCAAAGAGATCTGACTGCTAAGTGCAGTGCACGATTCTAACCCAGTGCAGAATCTTGGATAAGGTCTGAGGAGTCTCTGGTAGAAATGTGTTCCTGCTGATTTCCCAGTGATGGTGGCTGCATTGTGGTTTGTAGATGCTTGTCCTCTTTTGTTGGAAATAAATGCAGAGGTGTTCAAGTGAGATAGAGTGAGCAACTTACTGTCAAATAGCACAGGGAAAAAATCTTTTTGGGTTATACTTGCAACTTTTCTATAAATTTGAGATTATTTTAACATCTTAAATGTATATATCATTAAAAGTAAAATAGATTTGTTGGCAGGACAGTCTAGTTTGACAACCTCCTACATACTTTGATGCTGTTTTGGGTATTCTTGATGTTACTGTTTCCATACAAATTTTAAAATCAGTTTATCGGTTTCCACCAAAAAAAACCCTGCCAGGATTTTTGTTGAGATTGAGTTGAGCCTGTAGATGAATTTGGGGAGGGTTGATAGTTTTGCAGTAATGTGAGTTTCAGTCCATAAACATGACTTAAAGCAGTATTTAGATGGTCTTTACATTTTCTTAGCAGTGTTTTATAGTTTTCTGTGTAAAGTTTTTTTGTGGTTGCCATCCTCTAAAATACCACCAGAGATTTTTGCCTCTTGGTATTCATACATACCGTTTTGCAAGTGATTCTCTTTCACATTGAATAAGGGAGTAAGATTGACCGAATGACATTGTATGACTTCCAAGGCTAGGTCATAAAAGACATTTCAGCTCAGCCTTGCTGTCTTGGATCAGTTACCTGAAGTTATGAGGATATTCAAGCAGCCCAGTGAAGAGGCCCAGATGGCGAGGAACTCTGAGGTCTCCCGCCAACAGCCATGTGAGTGAGCCATCTTGGAAGCAGCGTGTCCAGTTCTGTCTAAGCCTTCGGATGACTGCAGTCTGCCAGCATCCTGACTGCAACCTCATGAGAGTCCCTGAACTACTAGCACCACCTAGCTAAGCGGCTCAAACTCTAAGATAATAAGTGTTTGTTATTCTAAGCCACTAAGTTTTAGATTAATTTATTATGGAGCAATAGATAACTAGTAATGTACTTGTTTTTTAATTTTTAAATTCTGTGTAATTATTTTTTGTTTCCGCCTTTTTTGCAGTAAAATACAGTAGCATAACATTTACCATCTTCACTATTTTTAAGTGTACAGTTTCATGGTGTTAATACAGTCACATTGTTCTACAACCATCACCCCATTCATCCCCATAACTCTTTTCATTGTAAAACTGAAACTCTGTATTCATTAAACAATAACTCTCCAGTCTTCCCTCCCTGTAGCCCATGGTAGCCACCATTCTACCTTTTGCCTATGATTTTGACTCTGCTAAGTACCGTAGCTAAATGGCATCATATATTTGTCTTTTTGTGATTGGCTCATTTCACTTAGCCCAGTGTCCTAGGACTCATCCATGTTGCAGCAGACTGCAGAATTTCCTTGGTTTTCATGTTGAGTATTATTCCATTGTATGTTTATACCACATTTTGCGTATCTCTTCATCCACTGAACTTGAGTTCCTTCCATACTTTAGCTGTTATGACGAATGCTCTATGAATGAGTGTACAGATATCTCTTTGAGCCCCTACTTTCTTTCTTCTCTCTTTTTTATGGAGGTTTCGATTCTTTTGGGTATATATACTCAAGAAATAGAATTGCTGTATCATATGGTAATTCTGTTTTTTTAACTTTTTGAGGAACCACCATATGGTTTTCCATAGTAGCTGTACCATTTTGTGTTCCCAGTAAGAGTGCAGAAGGGTTCCAGTCTTTCCACATCCTCACCAGCACTGGTCATTTTCTGTTTTGTGTTTGTTTTGTTTGGTTTGTAGTAGCCATCCTAATAGCCATGAAGTTAGTTATTCTTGAGCCCAAGTGAGTGATGATGTCATTCTTTGAAATGAGGAACATAGGAGAAAGAACGGGCTATTTTAATCATTTTCAGTTTGAGTTCTCTGTAAATATCCATGTCGTTATAAGCAGTAGCAGTTGGAAGCATCAGATGGACTCTGTTCAGTTCTCTGTTAATTAATATTGAAGATGCATAATCCCTTGTACAGTCTTGTTTTTTATTCATCTGTTTGATACCTACCTTATAGAATCATTTTGACAAATATCATAAAATGTTAGAATATTGTAAGCATTCATCCACAAATTTTAGCATCTTTTCCTTTAAAAATAAGCAGGAATAACTATTAGTTTATATTCAGAAATATAACTGAGTATATTCCTATTTGCTTATAAGCAGGTTGTTTTGGGTACTAAATCTGCATAACCTCTACTCTTATGGGACTTACCCATGAATTTTGGAAATACCTTCATAATGACCTGTAACCCAGCTATAAAAATGATTTTTGTAAATATTACTAGAGGTAGAATCCAACTAATTGTGTGTCTAATCAGAATTCCATCAGTGTGTGCAACTATCTTAGACATATTGTGTCCTTGAACTTAGTCTTATGGTATATAGTACATTGGAAATAGTGTAGATTTGGGGTTTCATAGGTCTGTATTTGATTCTTGCACAGCCATTTATTAGCTGTGTGACCTCGCACATCTTACATAATTTTAGGGACTTATTTACATGGTCTTCTACTGAAATTTGAAAAAAGGATGAAAATTTCTACCAACTTGCCATTGTTATTGTTGGAGACCAGAAGACAGTTTTTTCCATATCTAACCTAACACCTTGGACATTTTAAGCCCTTAGGTAAGTGTTAAGTATATTCTCATTGTTGTACAACCATTACCACCATACATCCCCACTGCTTCTTTCATCTTGTAAAATGACGCTTGTTTCACTTCTGTGTCACCAGGTTATGTCAGCTGGTATGATACTTCTCATACATAGCATGTCACTTTTTCCAGGAAGTCAGAATTGTTCTTCCCTATCAACACACCTTTATAGAAGCTGTGGTCTGCTCCCTGTGGGTTTGGAAGCATCTGTCATCACACAATCCTGAAGTTATATGTCAACTTTTGGAAATGTGTAGATTTTAAAGGGGTCCAGGGCTCCTGGGTTAGTCATCATTTTACAGATCTGAAAACCATGGTCGTCAGAAGTTAGGTAAGTGTCAGAAAAACTAGTCTTTAGAGGCTAGTGTGTGGCAAAATCTCAGTGTGTTGACTCATATTCCATCCTTTTTTGCTACAAGTTATCAGGGGCTCTGCTTATGTTTTACAAACACTATGAGAATGTAAATTGAGGACAAAGTTAATATACAGAGTTTATTTTGCTAATAAGTTTTCCATCAACTTTGTAAGCTATCTGGGTTTTGGTTTGGGGGATTTTTTTGTGGGGAGTCTCTTTTCACAGTTAACTCATTCAACAAATATTTCTTAAGGACTTAGTATGTGTCAGGTACTACTGAGGTAATAGAGATGCAACAATAAACAAAAACTCCCTGCGCTCATGGATCTTACATTCTACAGAGCAGAATCCGGAAGGCTATGAGGAAGTGGGCCATATGTTTATCTTCTAGTAGAAGGAATGGCAAGAAGAGTTAGAACCATAGTAAGGATTTTATTCTGAGTATCATGGGAGGTCTTCTGAGGAGTGGATTTATTCTCAGGATGGCGCCTCTAAATTTGCCAGCAGATCAGGTGTGGCCTATGAAAGAGGAGTCAAAAATGATTCCGGTAGTTTTGGTCTGAGAAACTCAAAGAATGAATTGCCATTTACTGATAAGGAGAAAACTAAGAGAGGCAGTTTGGGGTAGGTGAATTAGATAGGAGTAGAGTCTGGACAGTTTGGGCAGTTGAGTTTGGACTACCTGTTAAGACAACCAGTTGAAGATGTTGAATTGGTAGTTGAATATGAGCCAGGTGTTCAGGGGAGAAATGAAATCTGAAGATATAAATTTGTGTATCTTTCCATGTAAAAAAGTGTCCTGAGTGAGAGCATGAAAGGAAAGACTATAGCTATCCAAAAGGGGTCCAAGATGAACCCTAAGATAAGACCAGAATTTAAAATGATGGTGATGGAAGAGTAATAGCCAAAGAGATTCAAGGTGCGGGGGGGGGGGGGGGGGGGCGAATAATGTGATTAAGGTATCTTGGAAGTCAAAGAAAAAATGTATTTTAAGAAAGAGAGTGATTATCGCAGTTGCTGCTGCTAGGCAACGTGTGTTGAAGCCTGAGAATTTCTGGTTGGGTTTGGGCTTCCCTGGTGGCTCAGACACTGAAGAATCTGCCTGCAATGTGGGATACCTGGGCTCAATCCCTGAGTTGAGAAGAAACCCTGGAGAAGGGAATGGTATCCACTCCAGTATTCTTGCCTGGAGAATTCGTGGACAGGAGAAACCTGGCGGGCTACAGTCCATGTTGTCACAGAGTCAAGACATGACTGAGTGACTGACACTTTCAACTTTTCACTTAGTGATTTGAAGATCATTGATGATCTTAACAAAAGCTTGGGTGAGAGCAGGCTTAGGGAGAGGAAAGAAGCAGAATTCGATACAGTGAGTTTAAGAAATGGAAGTAGGGTTGAGAATTTTTTTTTTAAGATAGGAAAATAACATGTTTGCATCCAGTACAGAGGGACAAATTAGGAGGGTGGGGGATTTCTGGAACAGTATCTGTTGAATCAACAGAGGAAATGGGATGTGCTGCATGAGCGGAAGCATTAGTCTTATAGGATCTTGATCAGTTTCATTTACAGCAAGGGTTGGCAAGCCACAATTCTGCAGCCAAATCCCATCTACTGTCTGCTTTTGAAATAAAGTTTTATTGGAACAAGGCCAGACCCAATTATTTAGATATTGTCCATGGTTACTTTCCAACTACAGCAGCAGGCTTGAGTAGTTGCTCCAGAGAAGCCTAAAATATTTACTATCTGGCTCTTTACAGGAGTCTGGTGACCCTAGATTTATAGTAACTAAAAGAGAAGATGAGATGAAATAGGAGTGGGGGATGGAAGGAAGTAGAAGTCAAATCTAAGGAACTGAAACTTTTGCAAAGGTATTCAGATATCTTTTCTAATTTGGGTCAGACCAAGAGAAAAATCAGAACCACGAATTTGAGCAAAATGAGCTATAGCCTAGGTGCTTTTTCCTGAGATGAGTTCTTAGGGCTCTATAGTCTCCAAAACTGTAAGCTAACTGTATATAGTCAGCTCTTCCTGCATTACAAATGACTGCAATCTTATCAGCTTAAAACAACAAACTCCTACCTCTCTTACAGTTTCCGTGGGGGAAGAATCAGAATTAGCTTTAGCTGTATAGTTCTGACTCAAGTCTCTCAGGAGGCTGTAATCAAAGTGGCAGCCAGGACTTCAAGCACCTAGGCTTGTCTAAGTCCAGAGGGTCGGCTTCCTATCCTGCTCACATGGTTGTTGGCAGGAGACCTCCATTCCTTGCCACTTGGGCTTCTCACGTATGACTGCTCACAGCAAGCATGGTTTCCCATGAAGAGAATTACAAGAGAGTCCAGGATGGAGGCCTCAGTCTTCTATTACCAGTTCTAGGAAGTGACGTGCCTTCATTTCTGCTGGATTACATTGATCACACAGATCAAGGCTGGTATCGTATAGAAAGAGACTACATGAGGGTGTGAATGCCAGGAGGCGGGCGTTGTCGGGACTCCTCCTGGCGGCTGACTGCCACAGACCCGCTTGACCGTCTGCAGAGTTCAGTGCGTTGTGTACTTCCAGCTTTGCCGTGTGTGTCCACTGTCTTCACAGTTGCCCAAGGCAGCTGGTGACAGTTTGATATTCTTAAAGCCCAATCACAGACACTGTTTTAAATATTTCTTCTTTTTTTAAATAAGCTTTTCTTTTTTTTTTCCTGGTTGTAAAAGCAGTATTCATGGTTTTTTAAAAAAAAAAAAAACCACTGGTGTAGAAGTAAATGAAAAGCTCTGGAAATTAATCATTTTTCATGTTCCCCTGTTTAGATTATTCTTGCATGCTTGTTCAGTTGCTCAGTCGTGTCTGACTCTTTGCGACCCCATGGACTGGAATCTGCCAGGCTCCTCTGTCCATGAAATTTTCCAGACAAGAAAACTGGAGCGAGTTGCCATTTCCTCCTCCAGAGGATCTTCCCAACCCAGAGATCGAACCCTCATCTTGATTGCCTTGCAGGCGGATTCTTAGCTGCTGACCCACTGGGGAAGCTCTTAGATTACTCGTACCAGATATTTGTTTTGCTGTCTAATGTTTTTCCTGTCTGTACTAGTACATATCTGTTTTAAAAGTTTATACATAGATCCTATTTGTAAGCTACTTTCACATATTTTGTGAATATTTTTCAGTGTCACTTTTTAATAATTGTTTTATAATTCTCTTTTACAGCTAGTCTTCATTTTTTGTTAACACATAATGTTACAGTAAATATCCTCGTTATCAGTTCTCTATGCCAGCCATATATTTTTTTAAAGCAGTTATTGCTCATAATCCACTAAAAATTCAGCAAAAGCAGTAACTAGGTATAAGCTTTATAGCACTTAGATTAATTTTTAACTAGAACCATGGTGGGTCTTCTGTGTTGAGGTTCCATGAACTTTGTTGGATTCTCAAAGGGGAATGGGCTATTTACATGTCAAGTTAATTTGTGAAAATAATTCAGTTACTGTAAACATAGCTTACATAAGGAAAACTATTGGATTGGATATAGGAGCAGAACATGGGTCTAATCCATATATAACCTTGTAATACGTATATAAGGTAAGAAGCAAAAGAGTTTTGTAGAGATTTGCAATTTGCTATAGTGATTTTAGTAAATGACTGTCATCAGAAGACTGAATTTCTTTGTAATCAAATGTTATATAACATTGACATGGTTGTATTTATTAAGAAAATTGCGTGACAGATCAGCTCAGCTCAGGAGAATTATCTCTAACAGTTCCATTTTCTTTTTTTCAGGGTTTCTTTTTCAACATTAGTCTCATAAAAGCTAACTTAGCCTCTGAGACCAGTGTTCAGTTTGTCCATACTGCATAATGCATTGTAATTCCAGGTAATACAACAAGGCGTTATCAGATATGGGAGCAGTCTGCCTTTCTCTGTGGCTGGTTTCTCCATCACCTCAGTCAGTTCTTAACTAGTGCCAACCTTCTAAGGGGAATGAATGTCTCAGAATTTTACCAGTACTGATTACCTGTTCTCCAAGGTCATTTTCAAGAGTTTAATTTCTTTTGCAACTGTATATGTATATACTAGTTATTTGCTAGATACTGTGCTAAATTTGAGATTACAAAATTGGAGGTGGGGAGCTCTTTGCTGTTGAAAAACTCCCAATAATTAATGTGGTGGGAAGCACTGGAAGAAGTTTTGTCCAAAATGCTCTGGACTACTGAGGAGTGAGGAGTTACCCACCTAGGCCTGGAGAGAAGGCCAGGAATGCTTCACTAAGAGGTTCTGTTTAGATAGAACCTCTAAGGGATTCCCTGGTGGCTCAGATGGTAAAGAATCTTTATCTTTACTTACACATTTATTTACATCACCCTATTAGGCAAAAAAATGTTTTAACTGAAAATGTTTTTATCATGTTTTATGGATCAAGAACTTCTTTCACCATTGATTTAATATGATATCAAATATGCATTAAGTTGGTCATCTTATAAATAGCTAAAATGCATATTTATAGAGTAAGAAGGAATTTAAATTTAATCAGCTCAGTCTCCTCTATTTCCCTTTCTTTCTCTGCTTGAATTCTTTGATGGTAGCTTACATACAGTTCATTTCATTTTTGAGTTCCTGCCGGTGAGCCAAAATCTGCCTGTCTCTTTACCCAGTAATTTTAGTTTTAAATTCTAAAAATTTTCTCCTGGTCTGTGGCTTACCTTCCCTTTTTTGTTGTTGTTGGACAGGGAATTTTTTTTTTTTTAATTAGCTTAATCCATTTGATATATTTCAGAAGGTGCAGTACTGTGCTTTGTTTATCAATGAAAGAAGTTAGAAATTTTAAAAAGATCGTCCAATGGCAAACAAATTTCCTTGAAAGTCAGATATACAGCGCATCCTAGAAAAGAGGCACATCATCAAGTTTCACTAACTTTAATGAGATTCATCAAATACGGGACATACTCGGGGGTGGGGGAAAGAGGCAGCTTTCACAAAGAACAGAGTTACATGATGTTTCCTGCACTCCTTCCTAGCAGCACCAGGTGGGGAACCTATTTTCTAAACTAGATCCAGGAATTGGGATACAGTATCAATCTGCCTTCCTGTTAAAGATTGTTCAGTATTTTGTTTTGTTTTGTTTTTAATAAAATGACTGATAACAAAAATCCTCCCTTCTCAAAAAAAAAAAAAAGAAAAGGAGAAAAAAACACCACTGTTCTCAAGAGCGGAATCAGCTTCAGGAATTCAAATTAGTCTGTCACAGTCATTACAAACATGCCTTGCTTCTAAACACAAGAAAAAGAATTTAAAATAACAGAACAAAAGCTAGTAGTAATACAGGATGACCCAGTCAGAGAAAAAACCAAAACCTCATACTTGATGTAGTTCATTTTAGTACTAGTTCTGTGGGTTTTACTTTTGGTATTATATGTAAGAAATTTGCCTAACTCAAGACCACATGCCTATTTAACCCTGTGCTTTCTTCTTGAAGTGTTGTAGTTTTAGGTTTTATATATGGGAGTGGGTACATTTTGACTTAATTTTTGTGTGTGGTGGAAGATATGGATCTAAGTCCTTGTTTTGGTATATGGATATCTAATTTGTTCTGTGGTTACCATTGTTGACACTTTTTTTTTTCTAACCACACTGCCTTTTTCACCTCTGTCAGCGGGTGTCAAAAGCTAAATTCACGTGTAAATCAACAGGTGAGTGGGTAAGTAAATTGTGTACCCATACTAGTGGCATACTGTACAGAAATGAGTTATTGATAGAGCAACATCAGGGATGCATCTCAAAATTATGCTGAGCAAAAGAAGGCAGATACAGTACATATTACATAATTCTAGAAATTCTAGAAAATGCTAGCTTATTTATAGTTCCAGAAAGCAGATTGATGTATTGGTGGGGGAGTGGAAAGGAGGGAATTATAATAAGGCAAATTTTTGAATATGTGCAGTTTATTATGTTATACCTCAAAGCTGTTAAAAGTAAACTTCTTAAAATGATACAGGCCAACACAGTAGTTGGATAAACTTTTGACAGCCACAGTTTTTCTAACCCCATTCCTCAATCGTTTCTTCATACTGGAACTCCAGTTTATTACTGCTGTTTAAAGAAAAAAGATATGTGAGTCTGAACATAACGTCCAGAAAATGTTGTGATGATTATAAACTCACTTCAACTATGCTTTTTATTTCTTTATTCAAGACATTAATATGTCATGCCAGTCCCTGTAGGGTCTGTTAACTTTCCTTGGTACCATGTTCAGCTACCTACAAATCCACTTTACTCGTTATCTCTTAATTCAAACTTCCCCAAATTGTCCATACATATTTCATTAGTAGAAATTGAAAAATGGATCAGGATTGAGGTATATGAGGTTTAGTGGAGAAGAGTAGAAAAGGGACAGATAATATAGGTAAAAGAGCATTAAGAAACTTAAATTTTAACCCAGAAGCAGCATGGAGTCTGGAGAATTTTAAGTAAGCCATGTCAAACTGATTTTACTTTTTATTGTGGTAGGTGGTGCTTATATAAAAGGTAGACAGTATTAATAATAAAAGTATTTGTGTCAGTCCCTTTGGTATTTTAGTATGTTTATAGCTTTTGGGGGTGACAGGATCACCCTATTCTTACATCTTAAAATAATTGTTCCCTTGCTTTGTACGTTATAGTTGTAGCCCGTCAACTGAAATATAACTAGCAATTCAAAGTTCAGAACTATTTGAATTTTCTCGCTTCTGACTACTTCTTGGTTTTATGAGAATGACAACTATATTTAGGCCTAAGAATTTAGTCTGCTAGAACTGGAACAAATGCAGGTCTCATCTGTTCATGCTGGCTGGTTCCCAATATGAAATCTTATAAAATAACATGTAAGAGCTTTAAAATTTGTTTCCTTTCAAACCTTTAGAGTTAAGGTTCAGTAATTTGGTTAGTTATGGTTCTCTGTGAGGTCACTACTAATTCTTGACTACAGCAAGAACCCAAAAAGGAAGAAAGGTATCTTTTGAGCAGCCGCCAATTTGGCAACGAGAATGCTTTGTTGTTACAGAGAGTCTATTGTAGTAAGTCTCTTTGTCTTCATTCAACACCTGTCACTGTGTAACCAAGACCATGTTTTTGAACACCTGGCATAGCATAAAACCACCATAGCACTTTGAAGCCAGTCCCTCAAGTGAGTTAAATTGCTCCATTAGTTTTAATTCAACCCTCCAGTGTGGTGGATTGGTGAACGTGGAGACATGAAAGTGGGTACCAGTTACTAAGTGGAACAAACATGCTCAGGCCACCCCTTGAACTGAACCCCAGATGTGGGGATAGAGTAAAAGAATGAGAGTGGATAAGGGATATTTGTTTCAAATGCCATTTGAGAGAACACAGTGATTTCACATCTGGTCTAACTACACTGGCACAGATACATAGAAGCTGCTGGATCCTGCCATCCTGGGTGAGTGCCATTTTTAACTCTATCGCAAGTTTCTGCTGAGTTTCTTGCAAGTGACTTAACTCTTCTCAAGCCCTTGTTTCCTCATATGTAAAAATGAAGGGATTAGATTATTTTAAGAATTCATCTGTGGTTCAGTTACATTTTATTTACCTGACTTTAAAAAATATCTTGCAGTAAAACTTTTAGGTAAAAATGAAAGTAACTTGTTAAAATTATATCACATGTAAAATTGGAAAAAGTAGATTAGTATACCAAAGGATATTGTATTGAATGAGATCTCCAGGAAAAATCTCACTTTCTCTGGAGCGTGGACCTTCCAAATGTTATCTCTTGGATCTTTGTCCTCTGTATTAGTTGAAGCCTTTTCTTGCCTAGAGAATCCCATGGACAGAGAAGCCTCACAGGTTATAGTCCATAGTGTTGCAAAGAGCTGGACACGACTGAAGCGACTGAGCATGCATGCATGGCTTAAATGATGACAAGATAGTACAAGTTTACTTCTGACCACTGGTTTGATTTCAAGTGTGCATGTTTATTGTTTTAATTTTAAATGTATGATTGGGTGTTTAGTGATACAGTTTGAGAAGAATGGAGGTTTACTTGCACATGGGGCTGCTGACCAGCCTGATGAACCATGACTATACCCAGTAAACCCCTTATAAAGAGAGAATGCACTCTTACTCTCTCTCCCCACTAACCCCCCATGACTCCTCCCCTTGATGTTTCCCTTAGAGTAATAGGACTTGCATTCTAGTCCATATTCCTGCTGTTACTGACTTGGAACAATGAGAAAGGTGGTCCCTTCGTTGACCACATAGCCCATTGCTAAATGTAGGACTTGTTTTAAATTCATATTTTCTGCTCTCTTCTCCTGCCACTAATACCGATCAGGGTTCTTCAGTTCAGTTCAGTTCAGTTGCTCACTCGTGTCTGACTCTCTGCAACCTCATGGGCTGCAGCACACCAGGCCTCCCTGTCTATTGCTAACTCCCGGAGATTGCTCAAACTCATGTCCGTTGAGTCGGTGATGTGATCCAGCTATCTCATACTCTGTCGTCCCCTTCTCCTCCTGCCTTCAGTCTTTCCTAGCATCAGGGTCTTTTCCAGTGAGTCAGCTCTTCATGTCAGGTGGCCAAAGTATTGAAGTTTCAGCTTCAACATCAGTCCTTCCAATGAATATTCAGGACTAATTTCCTTTAGGATGGACTGGTTGGATCTCCTTGCAGTCCAAGGGACTCTCAAGAGTCTTCTCCAACACCACAGTTCAAAAGCATCAATTCTTCAGCATTCAACTTTCTTTATAGTCCAACTCTCACATCCATACATGACTATTGGAAAAACCGTAGCTTTGACTAGATGGACCTTTGTTGGCAAAGTAATGTCTCTGCTTTTTAATATGCTGTCTCAGTTGGTCATAACTTTTCTTCCAAGGAGCAAGCGTCTTTTAATTTCATGGCTGCAGTCAGCATCTGCAGTGACTTTGGATCCCCCAAAAAAATAAAGTCTGTGACTGTTTGCACTGTTTCCCCATCTATTTGCCATGAAGTGATGGAGCAGATGCCATGATTTTAGTTTTCTGAATATTGAGTTTTAAGCCAACTTTTTCACTCTCCTGTTTTACTTTCATCAAGAGGCCCTTTAGTTCTTCACTTTCTGCCATAAGGGTCGTGTCATTGATATTTTTCCTGGCAATCTTGATTCCAGTTTGTGCTTCATCCAGCCCAGCGTTTCTCATTCTCTTGGCCTTCCTTAATCAGTAGAAATTGAGAAGAGGCCAAACAAGAAATTTAGCCAAGGCTGTAGCAGGAGGGAATGAAACCAAGTAACAGGTTTCCTTGCTTTTTTAGCAAGGTGGGCTAGTCTGGTTTCTTTTATAGGTGAGGGTAGGGGTGTGTCCAGGGTTCAGACCAGAGGAGTGGCTTAAGTGCTCTGCTCCCCCCCCCCCCCCCGTGGGGTCAAGTGCAGGGGGCTTGCCTGGTTCCCTGTTTTTCCTCCTGACACCTTGTTTTATGTTCCCATCTCTTCAGAAGTGTCGGGGGTGTGTCTTTTTGTATCCTGTTGTCCATAATTTTCCCCAACTGCGCATGCATGCAGTTATTGATAGTCCCTTACAATTTCTTTGTATTTTATTGCTTGAGGAGACATTTGTCTAGGTGCAGGTACTGCAGCAGAGGGTCCCAGGTCCTAGGAAGTGTGGAACCCTAACCACTGGACCACCAGGGAACTCCCACCCCAGTGTTCTTTTTTTTTTTTTTTTTTTTAACTGCTTGGTTTTTAAAAATTTTTTTTCCATTTATTTTTATTAGTTGGAGGCTAATTACTTTACAATATTGTAGTGGTTTTTGTCATACATTGACATGAATCAGCCATGGATTTACATGTATTCCCCATCCCAATCCCCTCCCACCTCCCTCTACCCCGATCCCTCTGGGTCTTCCCAGTGCACCAGGCCCGAGCCTTGTCTCATGCATCCCACCTGGGCTGGTGATCTGTTTCACCCTAGGTAATATACACGTTTCGATGCTGTTCTCTCAAAACATCCCACCCTCGCCTTCTCCCACATAGTCCAAAAGTCTGTTCTGTACATCTGTGTCTCTTTTTCTGTTTTGCATATAGGGTTATCATTACCATCTTTCTAAATTCCATATTTATGTGTTAGTATGCTGTAATGTTCTTTATCTTTCTGGCTTACTTCACTCTGTATAATGGGCTCCAGTTTCATCCATCTCATTAGGACTGATTCAAATGAATTCTTTTTAATGGCTGAGTAATATTCATGGTTTATATGTCACGCTTCTTTATCATATTGTACTGCTGATGGGCTCTAGGTTGCTTCATGTCTGGCATTATTAAACAGTGCTGCGAATGAACATTGGGGCACTGTCTATTAATCTGTTTCCTGGTGGTGTTATGCCAGGAGTGGGATTTCTGAGTCATATGGCAGTTCTATTTCCAGTTTTTAAAGGAATCTCCACATTGTTCTCCATAGCGGCTGTACTAGTTTGCATTCCCACCAACAGTGTAAGAGGGTTCCCTTTTCTCCACACCCTCTCCAGCATTTATTGCTTGTAGACTTTTGGATAGCAGCCATCCTGACTGGCGTGTAATGGGTACCTCATTGTGGTTTTGATTTGCATTTCTCTGATAATGAGTGATGTTGAGCATCTTTTCATGTGTTTGTTAGCCATCTGTATGTCTTCTTTGGAGAAATGTCTGTCTAGTTCTTTGTCCCATTTTTTGATTGGGTCATTATTTTTCTGGAATGAGCTGCAGGTATTGCTTGTATATTTTTGAGATTAATCCTTTGTCTGTTGCTTCATTTGCCATTATTTTCTCCCAATCTGAGGGCTGTCTTTTCACCTTGCTTATAGTTTCCTTTGTTGTGCAAAAGCGTTCAAGTTTCATTAGGTCCTATTTGTTTATTTTTGCTTTTATTTCCAATATTCTTGGAGGTGGGTCATAGAGGATCCTTCTGTGATTCATGTTGGAGAGTGTTTTGCCTATGTTCTCCTCTAGGAGTTTTATAGTTTCTGGTCTTACATTTAGATCTTTAATCCATTTTGAGTTTATTTTTTTGTATGGTGTTAGAAAGTGTTCTAGTTTCATTCTTTTACAAGTGGTTGACCAGTTTTCCCAGCACCACTTGTTAAAGAGGTTGTCTTTTTTCCATTGTATATCTTTGCCTCCTTTGTCAAAGATAAGGTGTCCATAGGTTCATGGATTCATCTCTGGGCTTTCTATTCTGTTCCATTGATCTAAATTTCTGTCTTTGTGCCAGTACCATACTGTCTTGATGACTGTGGCTTTGTAGTAGAGTCTGAAGTCAGGCAGGTTGATTCCTCCAGTTCCATTCTTCTTTCTCAAGATTACTTTGGCTATTCGAGGTTTTTTGTATTTCTATACAAATTGTGAAATGATTTGTTCTAGTTCTGTGAAAAATACCGTTGGTAGCTTGATAGGGATCGCATTGAATCTATAAATTGCTTTGGGTAGTATGTCTTGCTGACAATATTAAATTCTTCCAATACGTGGAAACGGTATGTTTCTCCATCTTTATGTGTCCCTTTTTCTGATTTTTTTTCCTTTATTATTTTTTTTTCAATTTTTTTTTTTTTTTTTTTTTTTTTTTTTTTTTTTTTTCAAGAGTTTTTGGTTTTATAGTTCTATGTATAGGTCTTTTGTTTCTTTAGGTAGATATACTCCTAAGTATTTTATTATTTTTGTTGCAATGGTGAATGGTATTGTTTCCTGTTGGTCCTTTAATGGACTGGAACCTGGTGGTCCGGAGTCGACGATAAGAAAGAGAGAGAAAGAGGCTGATAGCGCTTGTTGGTCCTTTAATGGACCAGAACCTGGTGGCCCGGGGAGTAAGAGAGAGAAAGAGGCTGATATCCCCTGGTTTACGTGGAAAGCCAATAGAGTCCTGTTCCTAGGGCTCGCGCTGCTGCATGTAGGCACCAGGCGCCCTCTTGAGTGGGTGAAGGCACAGTGTGCCTTCTTGAGAGGGTCTTAGAAGCCCGGGCAAGAAAGTGAGCTCAGCGGGCCTCTGCGCTCCAAGGAATTAGCCAGAAATAGAGAGAGAAAGACAGAAAGAAGGAATAGAAAGAAAGAAAAGACACGGGGACCAAAGCTCTGATGGAGCAAAGGTGTTTTAATCAACATGGCTTGGTCATATATACTGTCTTACAAGGTGGTTATTCTCAGCAAAGACAAAGATTGAAATTCCAGACTTACAAAACATAAGATGATCCCTATCAAAGAGAGAGAGTTGCAAACAATCACCTTTTACCATTTGTCTCATAAAAAGGAAGAGGGTACTTATCACTGTAATGAGAAGTGCCTGGAATCCTCAGCCCCAGGAAAGGCATGCCTCTCCTCTTAATTCCTGAATATTCAGGAATCAATAAGGGCCAGAGGGTTCCTGACAGATCCAAAACAGCACACAGGAAGCCTCTTGTTAAATGCTTCCCCCTATTTTATTATATTTGTAAGAAAAAGGTCCTGATCAAATGAGTTTGGTTAGTATTAACCAACCTTATAGAAAGGTGATAATAAACAACAAATACAATTATCAAGACAAGTACCAAAGTTACAGTTTTAGACCCGATGCTCTGGGTAATACTTTGAAACCATCCTTGTGGGTCTAGCCCGGATAATTTGTTCAGCTAAAGTTTCCAAAGTAGTGGAAGAGGGCAGACGTTTCGAAAGTTTTAAAGATTTCCTTTTTGCAGTAATTTTTCAGAGAGGCATTATCAAGTAAATGAAATTTGATTTGTTCCCAGCTGTAGGTACAATGATTGAAATGAACAGGAGTAACACAAAATTGGCAATTAATACAAGTTACAGATCAAATTGTAAATTTCTTATGGCTATAACAAAAGGAAGTGGGACACAGGCCTGTATAAAATATGACTGATTATAGCGAAAGAAATAGTTACTAGGACCACGACTGGTCTCTGTGAAATGTCCAGTCCGAGTCCCAAGTTCTGTGGGGCTGGCAGCAAGTTTCTGTATGTTTTATATGTCTATAGTTCAGGCCCAATTTGTTTATCGAGGATGATTTGAGGAGGAGGAGGAGGGTGTCAGCCAAGAAGTCCTTTGTCATGGTAATGTTTCAACGTTGTGTTAGTAACCTTTTACATAATGTTTTTTGTTCTTTCTCTCTTTCCCTAAAGTTTTAGTAGTAAACATGGTTCACAGACAGAAAAAGGGCAGCAGTGTCCGAAAGTCTTCTTTTGGAGGCAGGATGAAAGCCCAAGTTTGTCGGCTGATGTTTATGCATAATTTTGCTGGGCCCATACACAAAGGAAGGACTTCATAACCTAAAGAAATGTTAATTAGTTTTCTCTCCTCCCCAGGGTGTGAGGGTTCTAGGGAGGGGACATATGGGTGGAGTCATTGGTTGATAGCTGGGTCTTTTTTGCCTCCGTTTTATGACCTGAAATAAAGGGGGGTTGGGTAAGTAAGTTAGTTAATCTGGCTTGAGCAGGGGTTGCGCGGGCCAACGGAGCATAGGGATAAGGTTTTCAGGACTCTGAGGCATTCCCTGTTGAGAAATCAGATTTTTAACTTGATTAGTGAGGGTTTTTATTTGTCCCCAAGTGGGGAGATCCTAGGGTTGATGTCACCGAGGGCAGTGCTTTTTGGAGATCTTTAGAGCCGCCATGGCCTGTATTGGAATTTCTTTTTTCCCGGGGTTCTTGTTTCCATTGAATGTCGGGGGCCCCCTTGGGTTGAATTTTCCGAGGAAAATTTTGTTGGATCCACCTGGGGAAATACAAGCATATCCCTTTCCCTGTAAGATTAATTTCTCAAATTTCTATTGTTTATTGAACACGTCTTGGTCCCAAATGGGCAGAGGAAGAGAAGTGTCCTTCAATTCCTCGAAGTCTTTCTTCTCTTGTTAAAATATTTCCCTGTGGTAGGTTTAAAAAATTTTAAAACAAATAGAGCTGTATTAACAATAATTATGAGTTTAGAAAATAGCTTATGTTGGAATCTAGTAAAGTCTGCTTTAGATAAGGAAGACAGTAGTGCACGTGTGTATTCCCCCTTCTTTAATTTTTTTATTTTTAAGTTTAGTGTGTGATGTGCTCGTTTGACTATGCCTTGTGCCTGTGGATTATAAGGAATACCTGTAATATGTTTAATAGAAAAAGATGGTAAAAATTGTTTAAAGTATCTAGAAATATAGGCAGGGCCAGTGTCTGTTTTAATAGAACTAGGAGTTTATGGTGGAGGTTTTTATGTCTTTTAATACAAAAACTGAATATTTAGAATCAGAGACTATATTAATGGGGTAAGGATATAGGCAAATAACTTGAATAAGAGCATATAATTTATTTTGTTGACCAGAATGAAATTTAGTGTAAAAGACTTTGTATCCTTTAAGAGACCAGAATGAAGCTTTGGCGTTTTTAGTCCCATCTATATAAAAGAAATGCGAGAAATAATAAATTCAGTATTTTTGAAGAAATTTCACATCTCACCAGAAGGATAATGAAATTATATTTTTCCAAAATATTTTAGAAAAGCTAATCGGAAATCAGTATAAGTTTGTAATGTGTTCTCAAATTGAGATTTATTTGTAATAAAGTTTTATTAAAGTATAAAGGAGATAGAGAAAGCCTCTGACATAGGCATCAGAAGTGGGCGGAAAGAGTGCCCCCCTGTTAGTCTTTGGCCAGATGTCATATAACTACCAGCAGTCTGCTTAATTAGAGAAAGGAAATGTCTCAAAACTGAAGCGAATAGCACCAGGCTCCTCACCCACAACATGCATTTTGAGATAACCTTAGCACCTGGTGAGTTGTCCTGGGCCACAAAATGATTGACATGAATCTTGAAGAAAGGCAGGTTTCCAAGCAAATATAGTTTCATTAACATAGCTTAAAAGAATATTTGCATGAGTAAAACATACCGGTTTGTCAAGTCTGTTCTGAGTCTTAGGCAGAACCAACTTAAAGACAGAGTCTGGGGTAAATGTATAGCACATTAACATAGCTTAAGACAAACATTTCCATAAGAAAAATGCATTCATTAGCTCAAGGTTTGAGAAAAGTTACATTTAAGTGAAATCAGGTGTCATTATGGCAACACAGTATTTTAAGAGAAACCTCTTTTAAAATTTGTATAGAGAAGAAATATATCTATATCTATCTATCTATATATATATAGATATCGCTAGTTTGTTTTTTCCTGCTGCTTCAGAGATAAAAATGTCTGACACTTGGAGCCTGTTTTTTCCATTTGGAGACCCCTGGCCTTCTTGCCTGTTAAGTCAAACTAGACTGGCCAAGTAAAAGACTGAAGGTTTGTGTGGGCAGCGGCCCAAAAAGTCCAGTAGGTATTCTAGAGGGGACTGCTTGAGGGTAAAGGAGTTTAGGGCTGGTATATCAAGGGCAGCATTGCTGGATGTTGAGGGTTTGAGGGAAAAGATGAAATTTGCCCCTGGTTTTTGTTGAAGGGGACCTGGGAGGTCTCTTGCTTGGAGTTTCCCAGAATAGGTTTTTTGTTAATATCAAATTTAGATTTACACTCTTTGGCCCAATGCATTTTTCTACGGCAGCAAGGGCAGATTTTTGGAGGTTTTGTTTGTTTGTTTGTTTGTTTTTTGGGTTTTTTTTTTACTTTTTTAGGGCAGTCTTTTTTTAAATGGTTTTTATCTCTACATGTAAAGCATCTTTTATTTTCCTATTTTTAAGGCAGCAACCATTGTTTCAGCTAGCATTTGCATCTTTTGAGTTTTTGATTCTATATTGTGACAAGCCTTCAAATAATAAAAACTTGTCCCTGTATCACGAATTGGGGCTATAGCCCTTTGACATTCCTGATTTGCATTATCATAAGCAAGTAGTTTTTCTAGTTGCTTTTTAGCTTCTTCTCTAATTACTGTACAGGAGATAGCAGTTTCTAATCTAGCTAAGAAATCGGCATACTTTTCATTAGGTCCCTGCAATATTTTAGTGTAGCTACCTGTAGGCTCCCCTTGAGGAGTAATTCAATCCCAAGCTTCAAGGGCCACTGTTTTTAACTGATCATGCAACAAAGGAGGGCATCGTATTTGAGCTTCTATAGTGTCAAATTGTCCAGTGCCAGTTAACATTTCAAAAGTAATTTGGTTTTGGGGAGCGCCAGCTCGAGCATTTCTGTTAGCATGATCTCTGGCTATATCTTGAAACCACATTGTCCATTGAAGATACTCTCCTGGATAGGGAATAAAGTTTCCAATATTAGACACCAGAGCATTTAGAATCTCTCTAGTAAAAGGCGAATGTGGGCCATACATAGTTACAGCCTTTTTCATTTGTTGCATGTGAAAAAAGTCAATACCTTCATATTGAGGTATTATCTGCCCTTGAGCGTCAGCATTTCTTAAAACTGGAAAGGTGGAGAAACCTTCAGCTTCAGAGACTTGCGAATGCAAAGTCAGCAATTCAGAGAGCCTCTGTTGCTCAGGGGGTAAAGTAGAGAAGTGAGGGGGCTTTCCAGCCTATTGACCCATGTCAATACTTACTGGCCTCAATAGGCCCTGGGGGTCACTCCGTCCGAAGCTATGTGTACCAGAGTCCCTGTTCGGGCGCCACTTCTTGGTCCTTTAATGGACTGGAACCTGGTGGTCCGGAGTCGACGATAAGAAAGAGAAAGAGGCTGATAGCGCTTGTTGGTCCTTTAATGGACCAGAACCTGGTGGCCCGGAGAGTGAGAGAGAGAAAGAGGCTGATATCCCCTGGTTTACGTGGAAAGCCAACAGAGTCCTGTTCCTAGGCTCGTGCTGCTGCATGTAGGCACCAGGCGCCCTCTTGAGTGGGTGAAGGCACAGTGTGCCTTCTTGAGAGGGTCTTAGAAGCCCGGGCAAGAAAGTGAGCTCAGCGGGCCTCTGCGCTCCAAGGAATTAGCCAGAAATAGAGAGAGAGAGAGAGAGAGAAAGAAAGAAAGACACGGGGACCAAAGCTCTGATGGAGCAAAGGTGTTTTAATCAACATGGTTTGGTCATATATACTGTCTTACAAGGTGGTTATTCTCAGCAAAGACAAAGATTGAAATTCCAGACTTACAAAACATAAGATGATCCCTATCAAAGAGAGAGAGTTGCAAACAATCACCTTTTACCATTTGTCTCATAAAAAGGAAGAGGGTACTTATCACTGTAATGAGAAGTGCCTGGAATCCTCAGCCCCAGGAAAGGCATGCCTCTCCTCTTAATTCCTGAATATTCAGGAATCAATAAGGGCCAGAGGGTTCCTGACAGATCCAAAACAGCACACAGGAAGCCTCTTGTTAAATGCTTCCTGACAGTTTCCTTAATTTCTCTTTCTGTTTTCTCATTGTTAGTGTATAGGAATGAAAGGGATTTCTGTGTGTTGATTTTATATCCTGCAACTTATACTATATTTGTTGATTAGCTCTAGTAATTTTCTGGTAGAGTCTTTAGGGTTTTCTGTGTAGAGGATCATGTCATCTGCAAACAGCGAGAGTTTCACTTCTTCTTTTCCTATCTGGATTCCTTTTACTTCTTTTTCTGCTCTGATTGCTGTGGTCAAAACTTCCAACACTATGTTGAATAGTAGTGGTGAGAGTGGGCACCCTTGTCTTGTTCCTGATTTCAGGGAAAATGCTTTCAATTTTTCACCATTGAGGTAATGCTTGCTGTGGGTTTGTCAATATAGCTTTTATTATGTTGAGGTATGTTCCTTCTATTCCTGCTTTTTTGGAGTTTTAATCATAAATGGATGTTGAATTTTGTCAAAGGCTTTTCTGCATCTATTGAGATAATCATATGGTTTTTATCTTTCAATTTGTTAATGTGGTGTATTACATTGATTGATTTGCGGATATTAAAGAATCCTTGCATTCCTGGGATAAAGCCCACTTGGTCATGGTGTATGATTTTTTTAATATGTTGTTGGATTCTGTTTGCTAGAATTTTGTTAAGGATTTTTGCATCTATGTTCATCAGTGATATTGGCCTGTAGTTTTCTTTTTTTTGTGGCATCTTTGTCTGGTTTTGGAATTAGGGTGATGGTGGCCTCATAGAATGAGTTTGGAAGTTTACCTTCTGCAATTTTCTGGAAGAGTTTGAGTAAGATAGGTGTTAGCTCTTCTCTAAATTTTTGGTTAGAATTCAGCTGTGAAGCCATCTGGTCCTGGGCTTTTGTTTGCTGGAAGATTTCGTATTACATTTTCATATTTCTTATGAATTGGTCTGTTAAGATTCTTTTCTTTGGTTCATTTCGGAAAGTATATTTTTAAGAATTTGTCCATTTTTCTTCCAGTTGTCATTTTGGCATGCTGTGGTAGTAGTCTCTGTATGATCCTTTGTATTTCAGTGTGTCTGTGTGTGATCTTTCATTTTCATTTCTAATTTTGTTAATTTGGTTCTTCTCCTTTGTTTCTTAATGAGTCTTGCTAATGGTTTGTCAATTTTGTTTATTTTTTCAAAAAAACAGCTTTTAGCTTTGTTGATTTTTGCTATGGTCTCTTAGTTTTTTTGCATTTATTTCTGCCCTAATTTTTAAGATTATCTTTCCTTCTACTAACCCTGGAGTTCTTTATTTCTTCTTCTCTAATTGCTTTAGGTGTAGAGTAGTTTATTTATTTTGGATTTTTTTCTTTTTCTTGATGTAAGCCGTGTAATGCTATGATCCCCTTGCCTGCTTTTACAGTCCCATAGGTTTGGGGTTGTTGTGTTTTATTTTATTCGTTTCTATGCATTTTTTATTTCTTTTTGATTTCTTCTATGATTGTTGGTTATTCAGAAGCGTGTTATTTAGCCTCCAGGTGTTTGAATTTTTAACAATTTTTTTCCTGTAATTGAGATCTAATCTTACTGCACTGTGGTCAGAAAAGATGACTGGAATGATTTCAGTTTTTTTGAATTTTCCAAGACCAGATTTATGGCCCAGGATGTGATCTATTCTGGAGAAGGTTCCGTGTGCACTTGAGAAAAGGTGAAGTTGATTGTTTTGGGGTGAAATGTCCTATAGATATCAATTAGGTCTAGCTGGTCCATTGTGTCATTTAAGGTTTGTGTTTCCTTGTTAATTTTCTGTTTAGTTGATCTATCCATAGTTGTGAGTGGGGTATTAAAGTCTCCCACTATTATTGTGTTACTATTAATTTCCTCTTTCATACTCATTAGCGTTTGCCTTACATATTGCGGTGCTCCTATGTTGGGTGCATATATATTTATAATTGTTATATCTTCTTCTTGGATTGATCCTTTGATCATTATGTAGTGTCCTTCTTTGTCTCTTTTCACAGCCTTTATTTGAAAGTCTATTTTACCTGATATGCGTATTGTGATTCCTGCTTTCTTTTGGTCTCCGTTTGCGTGAAATATTTTTTTCCAGCCCTTCACTTTTAGTCTGTGTGTGTCCCTTATTTTGAAGTGGGTCTCTTGTAGACAGCATATATAGGGGTCTTGTTTTTGTATCCATTCAGCCAGTCTTTGTCTTTTGGTTGGGGCATTCAACCCATTTACATTTAAGGTAATTATTGATAGGTATGGTCCCATTGCCATTTACTTTGTTATTTTGGGTTCACGTTTATACACCCTTCCTGTGTTTCCTGTCTAGAGAAGATCCTTTAGCATTTGTTGAAGAGCTGGTTTGGTGGTGCTGAATTCTCTCAACTTTTGCTTGTCTGTAAAGCTTTTGAATTCTCCTTCATATCTGAATGAGATCCTTGCTGGGTACAGTAATCTAGGTTGTAGGTTATTCTCTTTCATTACTTTAAGTATGTCCTGCCGTTCCCTTCTGGCCTGAAGGGTTTCTAATGATAAATCAGCTGTTATCCTTATGGGAATCCCTTTGTGTGTTATTTTTTGTTTCTCCCTTGCTGCTTTTAATATTTGTTCTTTGTGTTTGATCTTTGTTAACTTGATTAATATGTGTCTTGGGGTGTTTCACCTTGGGTTTATCCTGTTAGGGACTCTCTGGGTTTCTTGGACTTGGGTGGCTATTTCCTTCCCCAATTTAGGGAAGTTTTCAGCTATTATCTCCTCGAGTATTTTCTCATGGCCTTTCTTTTAGTCTTCTTCTTCTGGGACTCCTATGATTCGAATGTTGGGGTGTTTCATATTGTCCCAGAGGTCCCTGAGGTTGTCCTCATTTCTTTTGATTCTTTTTTCTTTTTTCCTCTCTGCTTCATTTATTTCCACCATTTTATCTTCTGCCTCACTTATCCTATCTTCTGTCTTCATTAGTCTACTGTTGGTTCCCTCCAGAGTGTTTTTGATTTCATTTATTGCATTATTCATTTTTAATTGACTCTTTTTTATTTCTTCTAGGTCCTTATTAAACATTTCTTGCATCTTCTCAATCTTTGTCTCCAGGCTATTTATCTGTAACTCCATTTTGTTTTCAAGATTTTTGGATCATTTTTATTATCATTATTCTAAATTCTTTTTCAGGTAGATTCCCTATCTCCTCCTCTTTTGTTTGACTTGGTGGGCATTTTTCATGTTCCTTTACCTGTTGGGTATTTCTCTGCCTTTTCATCTTGTTTAGATTGCTGTGTCTGGATTGGGCTTTCTGTATTCTGGTGGTCTGTGGTTCCTTTTTATTGTGGAGGTTTCACCCAGTGGGTGGGGTTGGACAATTGGCTTGTCAAGGTTTCCTGGTTAGGGAAGCTTGCGTTGGTGTTCTGGTGCGTGGAACTTGATTTCTTCTCTTTGGAGAGCAATGGAGTGTCCAGTAATGAGTTTTGAGATGGGTCTATGTATTAGGTGTGACCTTGGGCAGCCTGTATGTTGACGCTCAGGGCTATGTTCCTGCATTGCTGGAGAATTTGCATGGTATTTTTTGCTCTGGAACTTATTGGCTCTTGGGTGGTGGTTGGTTTCAGTGTAGGTATGCAGGCTTTTGGATGGTCTCTTATTAGTTAATGTTCCATGTAGTCAGGAGTTTTCTGGTGTTCTCAGGTTTTGGGCTTTAGTCTCCTGCCTCTGGATTTCAGTTTTATTCTTCCAGTAGTCTCAAGACTTCTCCAACTATACAGCACTGATAATAAAACTTCTAGGTTAATGGCGAAAAGATTCTCCACCGTGAGGGACACCCAGAGAGGTTCACAGAGTTACATGAAGAAGAGGAGAGGGAGGAGGGAGATAGAGATGAGCAGGAGGAGATAAAGGGGGACTCAAGAGGAGAGAGACAGATCTACGCAGTTCTCTGTTCCCAAAGTGTTCTCCGTAGCCCAGACACCCACAAAGATTCACAGAATTGGATTGGGAAGAGAAGGGGAAGGGAGGAAATAGAGGTGTTCTGAGGTAGAAAATGGAGAGTCAAAAGTGGGAGAGAGTAATTAACACACTCCTGAATAAAAATGGGAGCTGAATATTGGATTCTTAAATGTCCAAAATTGATATCACATACTGGAAAACAAAGATTAAAAATCTAGAGTAGAGGTTAGACTCTTAAAAATACAATATTAAAAACAAAAACATAAAAAATTTTAGAAATATATATGAAGTTTGGTTTAAAAACAGGGCTTCTCCCTTTTTTTTTGCAAGGTTATAGTGAAATGAAAATTAAGGAGTAATAGAAGACTTTAAAAGAAAATAAGAGAAAAAAAATAAAACAAAAAAAATTTTTTTCCTAATTAAAAAAAACAGTAAAAATATGTGAAAATGAAAGTTAAGGAGTAATGGGGGAGTAATAGGGAATTTTAAAAGAAAATAAAAGAGAAAAAATAAAAGAAAAAAAAATTTTTTTAATAAAAAAAAAAGTAAAAATTTATCTAGGAATTTCTATGGAGCTGTTGTGGTCACTGTGGGTTCAGTTTAGCTTCAGATAGCTCCTCGTTCCAGCTTACACTTCTCGGTATCTATAGGCCCCTTCCAGTGTAGTCGGTGTTATCTACAGGGATTTTAATCTGTTGCACCGGTCCCTTCTGAAGCAGTTCCCTTTGTTTATTTGGCTTCTGTTTGCCGGTCTCTTCAGTGTCTAATTCCTGCCCTGACACTGGCAGGCGGAGGTGGTCTCTTGTTTAGGTTCACTTGTTCAGTCGCTGTGGGTAGGGAGGGGTGCTGCAGACAGATACCACTGACGTGTGTGGGGAGCACTTGCGGTGTTCTGGCCACACTGGGTTTGCCCCTGCTCACAGGTGTCTGTGCTTTCCCCGTCTACACCGCTCAGGCTCCCGGCTGCTCTATATGGAGCGGGCCCTGCGTTGCCTGCGGTTCCAGTTTTCGGGTATTCCACAAAAGCGCGGACTCAGTTGCGCCTGCGTTTTGTGCCTTCCCCACCCCGAGCAGCTCAGGCAGCCAGGAGCTTGACGGGTGCACTCTCCCCGGGTTTCCGTGCACCTTCTCCCCTCCGCGGTCCCACTCTCAGTTTCTGCGCGGGCCAGTTGGGTGCGTGCGCCTTGTGTCTGTTCTCTAGAGGGAGCTGGCCTCTAGCTGCAACCCTCCCGGCGGATGTCAACCATCCAGAATCTCAGGAAGTCTTTGGTTAGAAACTGGAGGCCTGTTTGCAGTTTGGTAGAGGGTGCCGTCTCTGGGGCCGCATTTGCCCCTTTCCCCTACCCCCTGCCTCCTGCCTCCGGCAGGGATGGGCCGGCCCACCGCTGGCTAGCTCTTCTCTGGAATTGCTCAGTCCCTATGTTCTGCGAACGGCCAGCAGTGTGTTCGGCCGGTTAATTTTCTCTCTCTCTCTTGCTATCCCACAGTTTAAGTTGCTATCTCACGTCAGCTCCCTCCAATTGCCCCCAGGGCATTCGGGGCCGGTCCTTACCCTAAGCGATGCCGCCCGCTCCTCTCCGTTCGGCCCCCACTTGCTGGTGTGCTGGTGGCGGATGTGGGCGTCTGGGTTACTTTTCTGCTGGGAGTTGCTTTTAGGCATGTAATCTGTGGGTTTTATTTATTTTTCCTCCCAGTTAGGTTGCCCTCCGAGATTTGAAAACTTCCCCCAGACCCGCCAGTGAGAGGGTTTCCTGGTGTTTGGAAACTTCCTCTATTACAACTCCCTTCCTGGGACGGGTCTCTGTCCCTAGTTCTTTTGTCTCTCTTTTTATCTTTTATATTTTGTCCTACCTCCTTTCGAAGATGATGGGCTGCTTTTCTGGGCGCCTGATGTCCTCAGCTAGCGATCAGAAGTTGTTTTGTGAAGTTTGCTCAGCGTTCAAATGTTCTTTCGATGAATTTGTAGGGGAGAAAGTGGTCTCCCCGTCCTATTCCTCCACCATCTTGGCTGCTCTTCCACCCCAGTGTTCTTTATCCCAGTCATGACAGTAATTTGCCCTGAGGCCTCATCTCTAACTCAGTTCGTCTTCTGTCTCAGCTGCCTCTCTGTTCCCCTCACCTCGTCATGCGAAGTTTGGGTTTATTTTTGCTCATCTGTTGCCTGGTGTTACAGACTTTCAGCAACAAGTATAAAGAACTTAGTACCTGGTACAAAGTCATACAGTGCTGGCTGTTTTTAATCCTTGGCCACTTTCTATCAGATGAATCATGTGAAATTGCTATTTTTGTATGTCAAAAAGGAAACCTGATGTTGGCAGTGTCATGCAGTTCAACTTTATTGATAGACATACAGAGCAATGATTCTTAGCCATCACTAGGATGCAACTGGAATTATCTAGACAGCTTTTTACAAAATATGTATACACTGTCCCTGTCTTAGACCAGTGAATCAGAAGCTTCATGGGTCCTGGGTAAACACATTTTTATGAAGCTCCCCAGATGATTCTAAGTCATATTCCATCTTAAAACCACCTATGAGAGAATCTTTCCTTCAGGTGATTTTTCTTTTAATGTAGAAGTTTCTTTTTAATACAGACCTATATGTTTTTTATATAGTCAGTTGTCTGATCATTAACTGAAACTTTAATTTTAATGACTCTACAAATTATGGTCATTTGTTACTTTGAGATATGATCAAACCTCAGATTAAGATTATCAATACTCAATCTTGGGAAGAAAAATCTAGGTGCTACAAGACATTTTCATGATTTTCAGGGAATTCCAAAACCTTTGTTTCCTCTTTGTTTGTAGCACCACATTATCTTTCATATAACTTAGAATTTTGTACTTTTCAAATGCACTTTTGCCTTTTCATGGAAAAGAGAAGGAACAACAGTAAGCAGGCTACAGTTGAGTATTAACTCAGCCTGACTCACGTGACTCACAGTGTAGCATACCTACATGATTCATAATTTTAATGTAGGCAAGAAAAAATGGAAAGAGCTTCATTTGAAAGTATCTGTCTTTGTTCGCGGATGGTAGTTTGTGTATTGTACTCTTATTATTAACCAATGTTTTGAAATCTCTGGGTAAGTGGGCTCTAGGTAAGTCCAAAATTATGAACAGAATTTTTTACTTTGTTCATTGGTGGCTGTGGACAAGAATATTAAAACCCAGAAAAGAGAATTGCGAGTTATTTTTCTACCTCCCATTATCATGTTCTCTGCACATGAAATAAGCCTGCTCTAGTGGCAAATACACTTTATATATTAAAAAAAAAAAAAGGACAGAGAAGTATAGTGTATAAAAATGAATTCTGTATAAAAATGGCTCTTAAAGCTGTGTATGAAGCATTTCGTAAGAAATACGTGTGTGCACCAACAGTGGGCAGCCTCTGGTGTTGAACTCATACATGTTTTATCAGCAAGGCCTGCTGAATTTTTTCTGATGCCTTTTTCTGTTCTTTTTGTTTTTGTTGTTGTTAATTATATGGCTTTTCTCATTGTGCCTAATCATGTGACTGTTATTTTATAGCCTTCTTAGTATCAAGCTATTATTGTATTCCTGGGATAAAACACATTTAACTCAACTGAATTATTGTTTTATTAAGAGGTAAAGTTCAGATGTTCGTGTCTTATAAAATTTCTGTGTTCATAAATGCAATTGTGATATGGCTTTTTGGGTACAGTCACGGCTCTTTTGTTACCACTATTATCACGCAAATAAAATGATTTGGCTTCCTTTTCTGTGCTATCCATGAAAATTATCTTTTTATGTTTAAAAGAAATTGCATCTTAACCTGTCTGTGCCCCAAACTTTGTTCACAGATCATTCTTACATTTTCTTCCATAGTGGTAGTAAACTTTAGATGGTAAACACTTAGGATCTGGATTTTTGTAAAAATCCTTGCTCCATATCAGCAATGAGATTTGGGGTTTGTTAGTCTGAAACTCTGTGTGTGGTTAGTTTGAAACTCTGTGAATTTTCTCACAGAAATAATGATTATAAAGCCTTCTGAGAGTTCCATGAGATAATCAGGTAATTGAATAAGTGTCTCCCCAAGTGAAACTGTTCATTCTCCTCCAGTGTTTATTGTACCATTTCCAGGTATTATGAGTTTTTTAATCTTTTTTTATTTTGTATTTTTTCTTCTTTTCTGTTTTTAGAATTTTCCTCCCAGTTTCTTGAACCATATGACTGGTTGAGTGCTTTTTGTAAAGTAGACCTGGAAGAAGATAAAAATTGAGAAATAGTAACCCTGGATGACAGGAGCACACAAGTGACCTTTCCCCTCTTCTCTTTTCTCTCCACATTATATATGATGACCACATGTTATTTTTATGATCGTGAAAACTTGATGAGGGAGCTTAAGTCTATGCATCCATTCTTGTGTACTTCGGGCATGCATGGCAAGCTGATCAACACTAAGGGTAAGATGAGGAGTATTCAGCATTCAGGATAGGTAGCCCTTGGAAGTGAACCTGCGGTAAACAAGTTTAATACGCATGTTGTCATTAAATGAGTTCAGATAATATATTCATTGTCAGAGGAGGTTTTTATTTGAGAAAGTGGTATTTCCTATACATTTGTTAGGCCATACTTAACAGTAAGCATCTTACAGTACATACCAAAATGTTAACCTGTCTGGAGAGGTGGGCGGTACCTTGCATAGCAGGTCAGAATTTCAAAGGTTAGCAGTTTATATTTTCTTTCTTTCTGTTTTTTCAGCAACTCCTTGTTATTCCTTTGAAAGAATTGGCTGATTGCCCACAATTCCACAAAAATAGAAACTCAGCAGGTGGTCTCTGAAAGAGCAATTGTTGTTTTTCAGTAGCTAAGTCCTGTCCAACTCGTTGCAACCCCTGAGCTGCAGTACGCCAGACTTCCCTGTCCTTCACTATCACCTGGAGTTTGTTCAGACTCCTGTCCATTGATACCATCCAACCATCTCATCCTCTGTCACCTCCTTTTTCTCCTACCCTCAATCTTTCTAAGCATCAGGGTCATTTCCAGTGAGTCAGTTCTTCGCATTAGGTGGCCAAAGTATTGGAGCATCAGCTTCAGCATCAGTTCTTCTAGTGAACATTTTAGCGACTGGTTTGATCTCCTTGCTGTCCAGGGGACTCTCAGGAATCTTTTCCAGCACCGCAACTCGAAAGCATCTGTTCTTTGGCACTCAGCCTCTTTATGGTCCAACTCTCACAGCCATACATGACTAGTGGAAAAACCATAGTTTTGACTATGTGGACGTTTGTTGGCAAAGTGATGTCTCTGCTTTTTTATATGCTGCCTAGGTTTGTCATAGCTTTTCTCTGAGGAGCAAGAATCTTTTAACTTCCTGGCTGCAGTTACCATCCACAGTAATTTCGGAGCTCAAGGAAATGAAGTCTGTCCCTTTCCACTTTTCCCCCTTCTGTTTGCCATGAAGTGATGGGACCAGATGCCATCATCTTAGTTTTTCTTTCTGCCATTAGAGTGGTATCATCTGCATATCTGAGGTTGTTGTTTCTCCTGGAAATCTTGATTCCAGCTTGTGAGTCATCCAGCCTGGCATTCTCATGATGTACTCTGCATATAAGTTAAATAATCAGGGTGACAGTGTAGTGGAGCTTTGATGTACTCCTTTCCCAATTTTGAACCAGTCTGTTGTTCCATGTCTGGTTTAACTGTTACTTCTTGTCCTGCATACAGGTTTCTCAGGAGACAGGTAAGATGGTATGGGATTCCCATCTCTTTAAGAATTTTCCACAGTTTTTGTGATCTACACAGTCAAGAATCTGCCTGCAGTGCAGGAGACCTGGGTTTGATTCCTGGATCAGGAAGATTCCCCTGGAGAAGGAAATGGCAACCCACTCTAGTAGTCTTGCCTGTAGAATCCCATGCACAGAGGAGCCTGGCAGGCTACAGTCCATGCGGTCAAAGAGTCAGACACAACTTAGTGACTAAACCACCACCACCGATCTGCAGCCTGTATCTTTGGGGCTTCCCTGGGGGCTCAGTAAAGAATCCACCTACAGTGCAGGAGACCTGGATTCGATCCCTGGGTTGGGAAGATCCCCTGGAGGAGGGCATGGCAACCCACTCCATTATTCTTGCCAGGAGAATCCCCATGGACAGAGGAGCCTAGTGGGCTGCAGTCCGTGGTGTCGAAGAGTTAGACATGAGCCTAGTGGGCTGCAGTCCGTGGTGTCGAAGAGTTAGACATGACTGAGTGTCTTAAGTACTACACACAGTCAAAGGCTGTAGCATAGTCAATGAAGCAGAAGTAGATATTTTTCTGGAATTCCCTTTTTCTGTGATCCAACAGATGTTGATGATTTTATCTCTGTTTCCTCTGCCTTTCCTAAACCCAGCTAGTACATCTAGAAATTCTTGGTTCACGTACTTTTGAAGCCTAGCTTGAAGTATCTTGAGCATTACCTTACTAGTATGTGAAATGAGCGTAATTGTAGGGTAGTATGAACATTCTTATAATTCTTATAATTAGATGTCTTTAATACAGTTTTTCATAGTTTTAAAATTTGGAATATTTGAGGAGTCCAAATCAAGTCAGCTCTGAGTTTTAACTCATTTACAGGGAAGGCCAGCAGACTAAACTAGTGTGTCCTACTCCTCTGTAGCCCCAACTCACTGTGAAATGACAGAGGGGAGAAATTTACAGGCAGAAATTTGTAAATCCATAACTGAGAGTGGGAACAGATGGAGTGACCATCAGCAAAGCAGACACTTTGCAGGTTCCAGAAGACAGAAGACAGATGGTGCTGGTGGATGAACCAGAGTGGAGAAAGCCCCAGAGAAGCAGAGCCGTGAGGGAAGCTGCCAGTGCAGTCTCTCTCCCCACAGACTCCTGAAGGGACTTCCAGCTTGAGTCTGTAGCAGCGGAGAGTGGAAGAGATGCTAGGACATGGTAGTAAGTAAAAGAGGATATATTAAGAGCTAATTGGATATGCTGCCCACTCACCCAACCCATGCAAAAATTGCACAACATTGGTTACCACGCTGATTTTGGAAATCTACTTTGAAAAAACCTTGTTTTTAAACTCTCAGCCTGAGGAGGACTAGGAGTTCTGATGCACGAGCTAGTGCCCCAGATAATACCCTCCTTGTTTTGATATTTGGAAAAAGATCCTACCTGTCAACCTGTTCCTTGCCCATGAACCCTGAAGTAAGGCGTTTCCACTAAAATGCCAGTGAACACAGAGTCTGTTACCTCTGCTGATCTGTCATGGTAGCAGATCTACCCAGCAACAGAAGAAACCTGCTACAGTGAACTGGGAAACAAGAGGAAAGAAAGCCTAGCCAGGGGTGATGTGAAAGAATAAAAAGTGTGATATGAGATACTATTGCCTGATGAATAAAGGATATGATTCACAAAATTCATAAGAACATGGAAAAAATGATCACCCTCATCATGTAATCAAAGGTGTAATTAGAAACAGTGAGATCATTCCCCCATTATATAATTAGCAGATTTTTTAAAAGAATGTTCATTCCTAATAGGAATGTTGTGAATGATTGTATAACACTTTTGAAAAGCATTGGACAGTATATCTGATAAACCTTAAACAATCCATTAACTCATTACAGTTCCTTAAAATATGCCTCATGGAAAGTATTTTAAATGTAGAAATAAATAGACGGTTATCCATTTAGAAGAACTCTAAACAACCATAATGTCTTATATAAGAGTTTTTAAGTAGACTTTCTACATCTGTACAATGATGGGATTAAATTAAATTAAAAAATAAAAATGGCAGCTATAAGGTTAACCAAAAGAACATAGCAAAAGCAAGTGACTTAAGTGGAAAGAGATGCAAAGGGCAAACTTGTGTGTTGCAACTTAGTAACATCTTCCCCCCACATCTGTCACTTATTGTAAGATCTTGAAGTCAGGGATTCTGACTGGCTCATCTGTATACCCACCCACCAGCCCCTCCCAATGCCTAGCACAGTATCTGGTCCTTAATAAATATATGTTCACTCAGAAAATGGGCATAAGAAGAAGAAACAGAAAGGAAATCCAAAAGCAAACCAAAAGATCAGGGAAGCCACTATACAGAGAGAAAGCTAATAACTTAATGAAACATGCATCCCAAAGTGGGCACTGACAGGTGTCTTCATGTAAACCAGAGGCCATACTTAGATTCTTCTAAAGTATTTCATTTGCTAACAACTGTTCACTGCTAAAACTTTTTGTCAGTATTTCTTCTACTATGTAGTTCGATATGGGGCTCAGACGGTAAAGAATCTGCCTGCAGTGTAGGAGACCTTGGTTCGATCCCTGGGTTGGGAAGATCCCCTGGAGAAGGGAATGGCTACCCACTCCAGCATTCTTGTATGAAGAATTCAATGGCCAGAAGAGCCTGGCAGACTATGTCCATGGGGTTGCAAAGAGTCAGACATGACTGAGCAACTTACACTTTAATGTCATTCAGTTAATCAAATGCCCTATTTATTTTTAAGTTGGATCCTTAAGACATGGGTAATTCAATTATTTTTTTCTGGTTCCACTTTTTTAATCAGAAGAGTTTTCACAGCCAATATCAGGTTTATAAATATATCTGAGAAATTCAAAATAGCAGTAGTTACACACCTAATTTATAGTTCAGATGCAGTAGAATCTAAAGCAGGTATAAATTGCATAAATCATACTTTTTTCTTCTATTAAATTTAGGCTTTGACTATTCGTCTAATTTTGTAGTTCTTAAGTTCAGTAAATAACATGTATTGAATTTTCAAATAGGTAAAATACCTGGTTCAGAACTCAAGATCATTGTTCTGTATCTTGCCATAGTTAGCCTAAGAATGCAGAAGCAAAACATGTATTCTTTATAATTAATAATTATTAAATGTTTCTACATAATCTTATTTTTAAAATACATTTAGGGGTTCAAAGACAAATGTTAAAATAGCTGCAAATAATAGTTTGTCAGTCTTTCTCTTCCACCTTTCAGGTTCCACCCTGTTCCTTATTTCTCAGCATTGCTGAAATCACGTCATAGCATGGTAGCGAAACCTCTGGGGCTGGAATAAGAAAACTTCTTATACTTAGGCTATACTTAGATTCTTCTTTTAAAATATTTTGATCTGTTAAAAGGTCAGTATCGATTTCCATCATTTTCTAGCACCAGCTCTTTTCACACACCCCCACTCCCCTAAAAAGGCCGCTTGTTTCTCTTCCTTTCCTTACCCCAATCAACTCTAGCCTTAAAAGGGAAGTTGGGTACTTTAGATTGAATTGTTCCTTCACCCCTCGCATTTGATCTGTCCCCAGATTTGATTGATGTTTTTCATCTTAACGTCTCATATCCATCCCCGTCTCCTCCCTGGCCCAGACTCGAGTCACCGTTGCCCTGTAGCCTTGCCGCTGTCCTGCCTTCCGAGTCGTGCTCTTGGACTGAAGAGCTGGTGGTTCTGAGTGCACGCGTGCTCAGTCGCTTCAGCCGTGTCTGACTCTTTGTGACCGTGTGGACTGTCGCCCACCAGGTTCCTCTGTCTGTGGGATTCTCCAGGCAAGAAGACGGAGTGGGTAGCCATTTCCTTCTCCAGGGGATCTTCCCGATCCAGGGATCAAACCCTGGATTGCAGGCATATTCTTTATCACTGAGGAAAAAACCTAAATTACTGGCATGTAAACTTCTGTATTTAGTCAGTTTTACTTACAGCTTCATCTCTCACCACCATCCCCAAAGTTCAGCTCATCTGCTGATGCTTTGT
>NC_057388.1:74290754-74300644 GCF_019320065.1 Cervus canadensis | reverse complement strand
TGTTTATAATAGCCAGGACATGAAGCAACCTAGATGCCCATCAGCAGACGAATGGATAAGGAAGCTGTGGTACATATACACCATGGAATATTACTCAGCCATTAAAAAGAATTCATTTGAATCAGTTCTAATGAGATGGATGAAACTGGAGCCCATTATACAGAGTGAAGTAAGCCAGAAAGATAAAGACCAATACAGTATACTAACACATATATATATGGAATTTAGAAAGATGGTAACGATAACCCTATATGCAAAACAGAAAAAGAGACACAGAAATACAGAACAGACTTTTGAACTCTGTGGGAGAACGTGAGGGTGGGATGTTTCAAAAGAACAGCATGTATACTATCTATGGTGAAACAGATCACCAGCCCAGGTGGGATGCATGAGACAAGTGCTCGGGCCTGGTGCACTGGGAAGACCCAGAGGAATCGGGTGGAGAGGGAGGTGGGAGGGGGGATCGGGATGGGGAATGCGTGTAAATCTATGGCTGATTCATATCAATGTATGACAAAACCCACTGAAATGTTGTGAAGTAATTAGCCTCCAACTAATAAAAAAATAATAAAAGAAAAAAAAAAGAAAAGAAAATAAACTTATGGTTACCAAAGTGGAAAGGTGTGGGGGAAGGGATAAATTAGGAGTTCGGGATTAATATGTATACACTATTACATTTAAAATAAACAACAAGGACCTACCTATTATATTCTGTAATAACTTAAATGGGAAAAGAACTTCAAAAAGAATGGATATAAGCATATGTGAAACCATAGCTGTCATCAGCACCTCTATTTCTACAGTTTTTCTGAGATTCTACTTTTTATCAGTGGAATCAATTGAAGATGGAGTGGAGAAAATAAAGACACAGGGGATAGACTGAATCTGCCTAACTTTCCTAGCATTGCCTCTAGTGGAGCTGGGGAAGGTGAAGAGTAGAATCCATGTCCACTTAGTTCTGTTTTGTTCCTGCAAAAGAGACCCACTTCTGGTTGGGAGAGTTGTGTAGGTACTGTGACAAGGGGGCCCCTTAGATCACTTCCAATGGAAAGCATCACCTGCCAGCCTGGGAGACACTGAATTTATCAGAAGAGCATCCTACTCTGTGGCTTCCTGTGGCAAGGAAAATTTTAATCATAATGAAAATTGGTAGGTATCTAGGTATATGCCCTCTGTAAAGACTATGGTCAGCTCAAAAGCTTGTACCAGGAAGTACAGCATCCACAGGAAAATTGTTCTAAGAACAAAAACAGAAAAAAAGATAACTATTAGTATGCCAAACAAGCAGTTTGATTCTTTTTTCAATATAATCTGAAATAAAAACCAAGTGTTGGGTTTCCAACTTCCAACCTGGCATGTAAAGAGCTTGGAAGTCGTCACTCTATCCTAACAAGTAAAAAGCTGAAAAACTAAAAGTCAACTACTCTTTTCACATCTGTCAAAAAATTGCGGTCACAGGGAGAAAGCACTGCCCCCCAGTTGGAGACCTAAATGAGTAGATACAAAGAATCACAATTTACTAGAGTAGGGACCATGAATAGAAGGGCCCACGGGAACCAGCGCCCATGTAGAAAAATCTGAGTTGTCATTGATAAATTGATGGTGGCTCATTGTGACCAAGTCTGGGAATAAAAGGTCTGAGGGTCACATCTATGTGATAAGAGCTGTTGTGAGGCAAGCACTATTTATAAGTCTAAACCAATTTAACAGTATATTCTCTTTCATTGCCCAGTGGATTGGCAGGGATCAGCTAGGTGGTTTCTCTGCTCCTTTGGTCTCTGCTGGGCTTCTCGCCTTCCTGTCTGTTCATCCAATTGTTACTTGGGCTGGGCTGGAAGATTCTGGAAGTCCTCTCTCACACATCTGCGGTCTCAGTGCGGATTGTGAGTTGTGATGCCGTAGCTCTTCTCCCCGAGGTCCCTCTTTCACAACAGAAGAGTTAGAACTTCCCTATATATAGTACAGTAGCTGGATTCCAAGAGGGAGCTGTTCAGGAAGACAGGACTCAGTGGACAGGTGCTCATCAACCCCCTGATTGCCTTACTCTTGTTCATGTCCCACTGGTCCAAGTAAGTCAGATGGTGAAGTCCAGAATCAATGGGAGAAAGAATTATATAGGGATGGGGGTACCAGGAGTCATGCCTTACTGGGGGCCACCAACTAACAGTCTAGCACAGACTACTGTATAGAAGAGCAGTTGAGTTAGAGAACCAGACAAAAATCCTCCTGATAGTTGGATTCATGACTGAGTATCTATGTACAGGAAGAGAAGAGGAAGTGAACTTCTATGACTAAGTGTGGAAGCTGAAAGTAAGTCCATTGCCATTGTCCATTGTGTCCATCTGTGGTCCTTCTTTGCCATCCCGTGCTGTGACTCCCAGGGAAGTAGGCTCTGATTTGGAATGGTCAGATGTACAGCCAATGCCTGTTTCCCCAGTTTGAGAACACAGAAGCCCACTGTGGTAGAGAGGAACAAATTTTACTGTTGAGGTCACAGCAGTAGATGTGGCTTTGTCCCATCAATACTTAGGACAGTATCCAGCTTGGCTGACACACAAGTGTTGGTGCCAGGGTAGCTGTCATCAGCCTTGCTGAACTACATTGACTAGGGAAATGGGGGCTGGTCTGCAAGGATGATGTTTTGGGGGTGGGGCATCATTCCTTATTCAACATTTTAAAAATTTAATTAATTTATTTATTTGGCTGCATCAGGTCTTAGTTGCAGCACACAGGATCTTTTGTTGTGGTGAACAGACTCTCTGGTTGTGGTGTCTGGACTTTGGAGTGCTGGCAATCAGTAGCTGCAGTGTGCTGGCTTAGTTACCACCAGGCATGTGGGATCTTAATTCAAGGACGCAGAGATGGAACGTATGTCCCTCTGCATCAAAAGGTGGATTCTTAACCACTGGACCACCAAGGAAGTTCTCCTATTCATCTTTTGAATTTCATCCTCATTATATCTCAAGGAAGTCCCCTAGATTCAGTTATCTTTAATTCATATTGGAAATCCCTTCCCCTCCTCTTTGTGCTAACATGCATTGCTCTTCCTGATTTCATGTCTATGTTCCTGCTGGCCTCTCTGCTCTAGGAATAGATGACTCAAGAATCTTGCTCATCACGCACTGCATTTCCAGTGTAGGCATCATGGGCATTGAAATTGAGAACTGTTTCTCCTTTTTATTTCCCACCACCTCTCCCTAGCCCTGAATTGCAATTTACCTTTGAATCGGATGACTAAGAAGCAGAAGGCCAGTGATCTCAATCTCTATGACCCCAGGTGAAAATCTTAGAAAGAGTAGTTGACCCAGAATGCAGCACTTGATTGGAATGATGGGACCACTGCCCTATGAAATAGTCATGTAACCCAGTGTCAGCCAGAACCTAACAGATTTCCAGAATCAAATAACACTGTCAAATCCCCGTTCCCTGGGTACTGTGATCGTAAGCCAAGTTGCAAACCTCAGTGGGGATTCTTGAAAGTTGGATATTTCACTGGGTCATTTCAGACTGATCTTTTTTTATTTCAGACTGATATTCTGCTGCCAATGAATCCTGGAGGTTTCTCTCACATTGCACATTTTAGATGTTTCTTTTCTCACTATCCTGAGTCGACCTAGAGAGATTCAGCTCCCTTATATCTTCTAAATAGCTCTCATCCAAGGCCATTTCTTATTAAAGATGAAGGGTGTAAGTATGGCAGTTACATCAGAGAATATCACAGCAGATAAAGCAGATTGTCAGACATCATTCATCTGGAAGCCTTTTGGTATTCTCTCTCCAGGGGCCCCAACCTAACCACGGGAATGTGCACTGGTCTCTTCTGTCAACTCTAGATTCTACTTTTTCTTGGGCCCCTTCGCTCCTCCTAAACCTCTTCCTCTTTACCCTGGCTCAAACTGCTCCAACTCTCTTTCCCAAAAACCTACTTGTTTTTATTTTTTAGAAGTCTTCCAACTTTTTGTGGTCAGTTGAAGCGCACAAAACTTCACATATTTAAAGTGTGCGATTCTAATAGGTCTGACATACATACACCCAAGAAACCTTCACCTCTCGAACAACATTTCCATCACCCTTAAAAGATCCCTTGAGCCCTTTTTAATCCATTCTTCTCTCCACCTCCATCCCCAGGTAACAGCTGATGTCCTTTCTCTCTATATATAGATTCGCTTGTATTTTCTTGAGTTTAAATAAATGGAATCATATAATTTGTTCTTTCTTAGCCTGGCTTCTTTCACTCAATGTAATGATTTTGAGATTAGTCTACCTCGATAGCTATGTGTCTCTATTGCAGAGTAGCATTCCATTGTATGGATGGATATACCAGTCTGTTTATCCATTTGTCTACCGATGGATTTGGATAGTTTCTGGTATAAAATTGAACTGCATGCATAAAACCCAAAGATTTGTACCTGAATGTTCATGGTTTTGAAGCTCCAATGGACATTCAGGTACAAATCTTTGGGTTTTATGCCTGCCTGCAGTTTTCTTGTACTTGTAGCAATCTGTGCCACCTCACCATGTGAGAGCTTCAGATTCTACATGTCCACACCAACATTTGATACAGTCATTCAGTTTAAATTTAGTCATATCATCTTTTTTTTTTTTTTTTTTTTAAGTACAGTGATTTAGCTACCTCTTGGCTTCATTTCTTCAGAAGGGGAGCATAGACTTCATTTACAGGGAACGATGCCAGGTGATACCTGTAGTCCAAGGGAAGTGATTAATAGAGTTTCCTCTCAGTCTCCAAAGTGTCCTGGGTTTGGGTAATAAAATATGTAATTCTTTTCCTTCTAGACCAACTGGCCATGACCCAGGACTGTATTTCTGCATCCACAAAGGATCATCAAGATGTTCTGCTAATCAAGGACTTTCTTCTCCTCTAAAAGGAGTTTTCTTGCTTTTTAAAAACAACTTTTCCCCCTTATTACAACAGAATTATAGGAGGAAAAGACCGGCACAGTGTGGCCTAATGCTACCCGGCAGCCACTTCTGCCATCCATGAAAAAACCTTACCTGAAAATGAAACCAACACAAGGACAGTAAAGGCGAGGATGGAGGGAGTCAAATCATGTCTGGGTGACATGATCTGAGTCCCTGGATCTCTGCACTTTCCACTCAGTTTTGCTGTGAACCTAAAACTGCTCTGAACAGTAAGGTCTATTAAAACAAACAACTGTTTGCACTGGGTCTGAGCCAGCTGATCTGACTGGCTCACAGGAAATATATTCTACTTGATTGTAATTTTTTAAAAACGTGTTTGGAAGTGGTGTTGGTGGCAATATCCTTCCCCAAATCCAGTATGGGATCCCCATCTCAATTTGGATTGAATGGTTGGCATGGAACTTTCAAAAAAGGAATGTTCATTGGTCTTTGATTGGGTCACTTGTTCTTTCTCACTTCTACTCACTCACTGAATCTGTCTGCATGGATCCACAGTTGCCTGTAGAGAAACTCTCAAGCCTTTGAATACTTAATACTTTGGGTTTCACATTTGTTGTAATGCTCAGAAAGTCTGCTTCCATCCAAGGTTAATATAAATAGTCTCATTTTAATTTTAATGGTTTAAAAATATTTACATATTTACTTTATCAGACATTTACATTTATGTAAATGATTTATTTTATGAGCTATAGCTATAACATTTTAAGTCAGTGTAATTTCAATATAATTTTAAAATTCTCTTCTATTTATCTGTCTATTCTCATTCTTGTGCCTAATGTTGTATACTTCTGTATTCTTGTGTATTATCTGGATTAGATATGATGGCATTTTCTCAGTTTTTGAATTTTATAGTTATTGAGGCCATTCTTTAGTTTACATTGCTTATTCTTTTTTTAATTTTTGAGTTTTGAATAATGCATTCATTTACATCACTATGTCTTGAGATTAATAAAGCCACAAAGATATGTAATTTATTCTGAGAAAAACTTCAACATCTTGTTGAAGGTTCTTGAACTGGCATTTTAATTTTTACAAATTTTTTATATATGCAGTTTTAATTTTCATTTTAACCTAGAAGTCATTTAGAATACCACTGTAAACTTTCTAATTGGAGGAATTTCTTATTTAAACCCTTACCATTACCTCTAATTTTATTTTATTGAAGACAGAGAATGTGTTTTTCCAAATAAATTGAAACTTAATATGTGGCTTAAAATAAATCATTTTCTGAAAACTATTCATGGACACAGCAAACAAAACAACACTTTCTGCTTATAAGGTAAAAAAATAAAAACTTAGTTTTAAAATAATAGTTATGCATTACTTTAATAAAATTTCTTATGCCTTCTTAAATATTTGTCTACTTTCCTGACAAAAGCTGAGAGATATATTAATATCTTTTACTATTAGGTTTTTCTCATGTTTTATTTTCATTTTTGATTTATATATCCAGACATAAGATTATCACATGAGTATTTATTATTGATATATATCTATTGTGAATTGTACTTCTAATAACTTAAAGTGTCCTCTATGTCTCCTTACTACTTGTAATGTGAATTATTATTTTGGACCTCAGACTTTTATATTGCTTCTTGCATTTCTCTTGTATACGGGCTTGATTTTTTTGGTCTCACTTTATTTACTTGTTTTAGGATACCAATGCTTTTTGATGTTGAAATTGTCCCACTATTTGGGACTTCTCTGGTGGCTCAGAATATAAAGAGTCTACCTGCAATGCAGGAGACGGGTTTGATCTCTTGTTCAGGAAGATTCCCTGGAGAAGGACATGACAACCCACTCCAGCATCCTTGCCTAGAGAATTTCATGGATGGAGGAGCCCGGAGGACTACAGTCCATGGGGTCGCAGAGTTGGACATGACTGAATAACTGTCACTTGGCCAGGGAAACCTTTTTAAATGTTCTGTCTTTTTGACACAATCTCAAGAAAGCTCAAGCTTATCCTGTATATTTCCATTTTAGGAATCAGATCTGGACTGGAGATGTCTCCAGGATTTCCTGGTTCTCATATATGGGAAACAGTATTTGACGAAAGCCATCCAGGCACATCATCATATTATGGCTTCAGATAATTAACCTGTTGTTTGGCTAAAGCACTTTGGTAAGAAATGATGCTTACTTTACCTGAGATTGCCTCTTAAGACATAGCTAAGTATGTAGAAAGATATGACTTTATAAAAACAGACTGTGAAGCACTCCTGACATTTTTGAAGCAGTGCTGTAAATAAGTAGGTAAAACCTTGGAATATTTAACAATCAAAAATAGAAATCAATAAATTTTACAGAATGTGAAATGACTGTCTTGTTATAGAAACAAAGAGTAGAAATCAACATGGTTGCCATATAGTCGATAAGGTGCCTGTGCTGGAAGGATGCGTTTTCTCTCTGGGTACCATGCTTGCAGTATACGCCAGTCAAACACAGCTCTGTTACTGGGCCTTGGCCACGGGACCATGTCTTATTTGTCATTTATTCATTTATCAGGCACTTATCATGTGCTAAATAATTACCAAATAAATGTAAAGGTACTAATAAAGTGTCACTTTTACTTTTGGTAAAGTATCTAGCCCTTTAGGAAAAATGTATAGTTTGCTCTGAATGTCCATACTTTACTCAGTTTTACGTAAAGATCTGTCTTCTTCAAGAAACATTTGCAAGTGTGATTTAGGAAAAATAAACACGGAGAAAACAAAGCATAAAGTCAGGTCCTGTTTAGTTTCTAGATTAAATATTAAAATCATTCAAGACAAATTATTGAGACAATGATGACTCCTCAGGAAATCCATAACAAATATAATGAACAGTAGGGAAACTACTTTTCATATATTATCTTCTGCTTTTTTTTTTTCTAATTCCTCAAGCCTTTGTTCTTAAGGAAGCAAACTGCTGTTTCGCTTCCCTGAAGCCACTGATAATACCATACAAGAACATCAGAGAAAAAACGAATCCAAGATAGGTGCCATCCCCAAGGGAACAGAATGCTTCTTTGTTTTATATTTCCATTGGAAATCTGGAGATTTTGCATGCAAACGTCTTATTTCATGGCACTGCTTCTCAAATTGAGAGATTAAATCTAACTCTGCATAAAGGTTTTTTCAATAAAGTAGGTTGCACAGTCTTCTGTTTATGGGAAATTGATGCATCATCTGATATGCTTTCAATTGCGAACTTTTGTTTCACCAAAGCTGGAAAGAATTTCAACCAACCATTATCTAATCAAGGAAATATTTCCTACCTATCTTGTCTTCAACATAACTTGCTGCCAAATGCAGTTTTGACTATTGTAAATCACTATGCATTTTAACAAGCAAAACAGACTCTCTAGTTCTGTTAGAAAAGGTACAAATTATTGAAACAATCCATCATTATCAGTGGAATGCCTTCAAATTTTGTGTGAATTGTAGAATGATTATGACGTAATTTAATGTTATGTAGGTTATATGTGCTACTTTATTTAAGCAGAATTTTTATAATCTTGAAATACAAACAGGTATTATAATAATTCCACTAAACTGTCTCATGTTTACACACAATCCTGACTACACAGTAAAGCCTGCAATTGGGGTGTTTCTTTAGCTGTAAAATTTACTATGACTTGTAATATCAAAATTCCACCTGAATTCAACATAATATAGAGTGCAGCAGAAAGAAAACTTGGTAGGAACTGCAGGGTTCTTTTGTGTGTGTGGTTTTCAAATAAAAAGACAGTTATCTCAATCTAGCCAACCGCCAGTTCCTCACAGGCACAAAACATGCTTGAGAAAACGTGTCTTAGCACAGAAGATGGCTTCTGTCTCCAGAAGTGTTTGGACCTGGTTTTCCAGTTTGATTCAGTTCAGAGGGGAACAGCCTTCTATGCTCTTGAGAGGGAGACTGGCTGAGGAAGACCTTCAGAAATGTTCTCTAATCCCCTGGAATGTGTGTTCACAGGGCCAACAGGGAAGTAGCCCAGTGCCCAGATTCTAGAACTGATGGCCTGGGTTCAGCCCCAGCCTCTGGGACCTTGGGAGGCTTCCTTCATCTCTGTGCCTGCACCTCTGTTGAATGGGAAATTTTATTTTTTAAATCAAAGATTTAATTCAAAAGGGAAAAAATATAAAATCAAAGATTTAATTGAATTTTATATAGTTTTGGAACAGGATCTGGCATGTGAGATTATCTACAGGACAGCTATTTTCCTTTATTTCAAAAGTTCATTGCAGACTATGAACTGTCACAGTGCTGTTCCTTTATTAATCTAAAAAAATGTATTTGTGTTCACAATGGAGATGTGTAATGTGTGCTTTCAGCTTCTGTGATGGCAATCACAGAAGGAGAGGGCATCTGCACAACACAGTCTTTTTTTTTTTTTTAATTTATTTATTTTTTTATTATTATTATTTTTTTTCCAGTGGGTTTTGTCATACATTGATATGAATCAGCCATGGATTTACATGTATTCCCAATCCCGATCCCCCCTCCCACCTCCCTCTCCACCCGATTCCTCTGGGTCTTCCCAGTGCACCAGGCCCGAGCACTTGTCTCATGCATCCCACCTGGGCTGGTGATCTGTTTCACCATAGATAGTATACATGCTGTTCTTTTGAAATATCCCACCCTCACATTCTCCCACAAAGTTCAAAAAGTCTGTTCTGTATTTCTGTGTCTCTTTTTCTGTTTTGCATATAGGGTTATCGTTATCACCTTTCTAAATTCCATATATATGTGTTAGTATGCTGTAATGTTCTTTATCTTTCTGGCTTACTTCACTCTGTATAATGGGCTCCAGTTTCATCCATCTCATTAGAGCTGATTCAAATGAATTCTTTTTAAGGCTGAGTAATATTCCATGGTGTATATGCACCACAGCTTCCTTATCCATTCATCTGCTGATGGGCATCTAGGTTGCTTCCATGTCCTGGCTATTATTAACAGTGCTGCGATGAACA